>NC_083773.1:44204273-44334273 GCF_963514075.1 Conger conger
TTCTACCTGTGCCCTGTCTCCACCTGAAGGGGTGTTCTACCTGCGCCCCTGTCTCCACCTGAAGGAGTGTTCTACCTGCGCCCCTGTCTCCACCTGAAGGAGTGTTCTACCTGTGCCCTGTCTCCACCTGAAGGAGTGTTCTACCTGCGCCCCTGTCTCCACCTGAAGGGGTGTTCTACCTGTGCCCCTGTCTCCACCTGAAGGAGTGTTCTACCTGTGCCCCTGTCTCCATCTGAAGGGGCGTTCCTACCTGTGCCCTGTCTCCACCTGAAGGGGCGTTCCTACCTGTGCCCTGTCTCCACCTGAAGGGGCGTCCCTACCTGTGCCCTGTCTCCACCTGAAGGGGCGTCCCTACCTGCCAGTCCTCTGCAGCTCCGGGCCATGGTGTTCTCCTTGTGCCCCTGTCTCCACCTGGCCAGCAATCCCGTTAGGCGCCCCCGGCATCTTCCTCTTCTCCTGAAACAGTCCCGGGGTGGAAGGGGGGGCGTTCAGTGGCTTAATCCCTTCACACAGATGCCATCCTCACCCGTTTACGCTGTGATCCAGTCCCACGGCCGTGGCCATGAAACTGCCTGACTCAACATTCAGTGGGTTAAAGTGGAAGCAACACTTCATCGGTAAGCGGACAAAGAGTTTCTAAGTGCTGTTGTTGTCGCAAATTTCGGCCAGTTAACAAGTACCCCCTGCCCAGTCTCATCTGGGACATCTCTGTGTAAAACCAACGGTAAGATTGTATTTTTCCATATTTAGTTGCAGATATTGCTATTAGAATGACATGGTATGATTACAGAAGAATTTCTCTAGTTCATTAGGCTATTCAGTGAGCAGCATTTTTCACTGCTGTATTGGAATATCTTCGGGCTATTTTTCACTTACAATTAATGGTGGTGAAATATTTGTATGTATCCTTGAGTTCACGCTCCCAGATAGAGTCCAATATCTCATGCTAGTTGCAGATGAGACTGTGACTTACAGTTGATTTAGACTAATTTAGACTCCCCTGGAGCAATGCAGTTTTAAGGACCTTGGTCAAGGGCCCAATGGCTGGGTTGTGGCTACACCGGGAACGACTGACCTTGCGGGTCCCAGTCATGCATCTTAACCGCTACACGCTCCTCACCTGCGAGGGGACGGTCTTCGGGGGCTCGATGCGGATGGAGGGGTCCCACTCTCCCGGGGGCAGCACGGTCACCTGGTCCAAGAACTCGTCGATCCCGGCCAGTAGGTCACTGCGATCCTTAGCCTTGTAGGCCACGTCGTGGAAGATCTGGTCCCCAGACAGCAGACACTTACTCAAATGTTTTTCCCCCTTCTGTAGGGAATGCCCTTTCACTCTTTACAGGTTCAGTTGCAGTGAGCCACATCTAAATAAGTCTAGAGGATGAGTCACACCTCAACGGAACCATCCGAGTGGATAGATGAGACTTAAGATGTAAGCGGAAAAAAACATACTTTCATTTAATTTTTGGGTGAACTGCCCGTTTAAATATGAAACTGCAAATAGGGTTGGCCAGATTTTTAATCTGCAAGAAGGGGTTGGGAGAAACCCCCAAACACCTGTTCGAAGACTTCACAAACAGAAAGACAGGCTACACTGCCTGATGCAATCCACTACTTAGCTGCAAAAACAGGCTACAAAATTAAAATGGCAAGTTACAGTTTGCTAATAAGTAAGTCTTCAATGGGAGAGCACGTATTCAACTCACAATAGCATCTATAATTATAAATATCCGATATTTATTTATGCAATACCTTGAGAGTGGACTCATCTGTACACCCCTCTCCATTCCCAAGTACTATATCCAAACATTTCAATATCTCAAGCGCCTTACCAATATTACAATAACATTACATTACAATGGGCACTGTCTTGTATTGCCGTTTGCTGTTTGTATGGTTATTTCCCCCATTATTTTTTGTAGTACAATTTGTTTTGCATTTCATTAGGATTTGTTACACCCTTCCCTCTCAGAGAGGACACATCTTTTTGTAAATCATAATTGTAAATAAAAATAAAGTTCACCTTCCAAAAGGGGTGGGGGCATTGGGGCGGCGGGGGTGTGTGGCAGGAATTAAAGAGAAAAGGACATACCGATCTGTAATAGTCCAGAATGCAACAGGAGCTCAGTGGGGGATTGCTTTTGGTCTTTTAGCTAAGTACTACTCGCTAGCTAGCTAATATAAATGTCAATATATCCAGCTGTGTATCTCATGCCCCTCACCAGGAAGGAGGTTGGTGAATTCTGGGTAATAAGAGTAATTTAGCAGTCATAAATCATCATTAAATCTCCTCCATAAAATAAGAGTGTAATCAGAATTCTGCTTACCTCGTCGGTCATGATGGTAGCCATGGACCGGCCGATCTCATGGTACTGTTGGGCTTTCCCGTCCGGACCCAGGAGAATGAACATGAATCTATGAAAAGCCAAACACCGTTCAACGTAAGGCCTTAAAAGGTTTATCAAAACTTACCAAGAACATGCTTTCAATCAGTAAACATAGGACAAAAACTGTATTCTGAAAATCTAGTGCAATCTAGCCATGAATTAATTGTCGGCCAAATGACATTGGAGGTGACAACAGTGCATCACTGGTGGGCTTTTACATGCTTATGGTTTTCTTGCTATTCCTGTTAAGCACTTTGAGCTTACATTTTGCATGAAAGGTGCTATAGAAATAAAGCTAGCAGTAGTACTAGGAGGAGTATTTAATCACGGCTGCTCACATTTCAAATATCGGATGCGAGCAGACAAATCTTAAATCCTTCCTTGTCCGTAATTGGCAATAACAGCAGTGTGAGGTTGCAAGAGGTGAACAGAGTTCACTGCGAAAGCCACTTCTGCCAGCTCAGATCTACTGGGGATGGGCTTGGCTCTGCCAGTGCACTGCCCTCTCTTGCTGAGTCTGCAGTATAGAACCAGAACATCATGAAACTGCTATTGGACCCAGAGTTTAATCTACCAGACCAGGATGTTTTACTGCAGGACCAAATGAGTTCCATACTGCAGGTACCTTTAGAAAATGATATCTGTGATCGATGTAAAATGATAATATTAACAGAAGCCAGTAGAAGCATGCTAGTGCTGCTGATGAATGCCATATTTTTCCACATTGCAGAACTTCAGTGACATTGGCATTGACCAGACCAGAGAAGTCATCTGTTGCTTGATTCCTTACCTGGGTGAAAAGAATGATGAACTCACCCAAGAGCACAATGCAAGTGTGATATTTATGAACATTGTGGAATACGTTCATGTTTGCTGATGATGCATGAAGTGAGGCCAGGCTGCAAATACAGCTTATGCCAAAAACAATACTCTGAAGGCATTATTATTATTACACGGTTCTTTGAAGCAGTGTTTCTCAGTCTTGTTCTAATGCACCCACTAAAATGTCCAGCACTTTGGTTCTCCAGGAGCAGGATTAAGAAACATTTAAATGGATCCAGTGTCTCCTGGTCAAAGTACTTCCATGTGGAAGTATAATGTGTAAAACTGGTCACTTAATTATTTGTATAGAACATTGGTCTGAAGCAAACAAAAGGCACAGGGTGTTTGTAACAAATAAAAATAAATACTTAAACATGTATATCTGTGTATTTTTGTTTATAATATGCTTATTTACTTTTATACAACGGATAGGTCTGGTCCATTGTCTCTATTGGTCAGTTTGCGTTCCAGCCGTGCCAATATCCACAACGGCTAAATGGAATATTCACACATCCGTTATCTACTTTGTAATCAAAATGAACATAACTTAAAAGTACAAGAGGTAAGATTGTTACAAGACCATTGCAAATCCCTTCCTATCATTGAAAAAGGCTCACTGACATGTTCACTCACCCTCTGCCTGTGTTTATTGTCCTTAAAGAAATTGCATTTCAAAATATGAAGTTGACGGGCCGGCACTCTGTATCAAAACATCATATAGCTGTACAAAAATTCAAGCTCATTGGTTGAAAATTGGTTCTATTTGCCACAGCCAATGGCTTTTCAACATCAGCACATTCACAGAGAAGGGGTGGGATAAACAGTGTTGTGGTTTGAGCGTGTTTGTTGCTGCAATTCCTCTCTTGACCGTTTGAAGTCCGAAATTACCTATTGCACCTTTAACGTTATCATCATCTCGCCTCTAGTAGCCTATCAAAGTAAAGTAAAATGAGTGAGTTTAAAGTGTCTGATTTGGAAAGGAGCAAGAACGAACAAAAATACAACTTTTAGGTAAAATCCTCGGATTGAAATTCCAGCAAGATCACCAAACCCCAGCGAAGCAAATGATTACTCATAACGACTATTTCAATATCTGCACGTTATCTGGCAGTGTCCCGATAAACGTCTACAACAAAAACAAATTACTTGTGGGTGTCAGTGTCGTCTGGTGTAATGTAAACTAGCAAGCTACTAACGTTGCTTTGATAGTGGACGAGGAAGGATACATTATTGTGAGCTAACGTTAAAATACTGTTTAAAATTTGAAAGATAAATGTGGTAACCATTGTATAAAAGCACGTCGTGCTTAACCACCCCGCTAGCTGTGCCAATATCCACGATAGACCACGGATTCTCATTCCATAACGCTTAAATATGCCTTGCAGGTATAGATATGTAGAGTGTCTGATGGCTTCCTTCTTAATGTCACTGAATGAAATAAAAGTGTATTCTGGGAAATTATCACAATAGAAGACATGGGGTGAATAGGTAGATTACGCTCAGTAAATTTGAGTAATTTTAATCAATGTGTTTTACCATTATTAAATATAACCAATCAATAATAAACACAAATGAGAATAAAAGCCTTGCTCTTAGCAGTTACCTTAACATAATTAAAATGAACAGGTTATAAGGTGACGCTGCATCAACAATTTGGGTGGTTTCACACGATTTCCTGAAGCAGATTTCACTTAAACCTGGGGTAGGTGATTTCTTTTTTGGTAATATTCGGTGAAATTATCTTCAGATTCCGACAGCTAGCAATAAACCTAAAATTGAATCTGTGTTTGTCCCAGGACACTAGGACAGATTTTCAGGGACTTCAGTTTTTCGTCGCTCCCAGTAGCTAACATCCAATGAGGGCGGCTCTAAGCCAGGAGGTGTGCTTGTCTGCCTATCAAAATCGTGTGTCCCCGAGAGGCTAACTGGAGTTTTTTGCCGCTGTATACATTCAAAATCTTCTTCCTCAATTCGTCTTGCACCCAAAGATCGCCTACCCCAACTTTCACAGTACATGTAATTTACATTATTGCATGTAACTCTGTTGCCTGACTTTTCTTAAGGAGATATATAAATAAATGATTTACTATTAGAATGTTTATACTTAGAAAATCAATATAATTAGTATTATAATTTTTTTTTGCGTAGCCAAAAAGTACTGATCATACCTTTTCTCTTGTGGTGATAGCTGTAGTTAGCTAACGTTAATAGCAAAATGAAAAAACGCACAAATTACCCTAGAAGCAACTACAGCAATGTTGTCCTTCATAGAGGTCGGGACAATTCACAGTAAGAATACATTTTATGACAACATTAGTTACAGTTGATCATGGCTAAAACTGGGTCAAAGGGGACCGGGAACATTCAGCCTTGAAACTCAAATAGAGATACACGAAGTGAGATGATACAGCTAGAGCAGGATTTCCAGAGGGTGTCCTGCATACGTGATTCTTTATTGTGTGCAAGTCTTTGCATTAATTTGAGTGGCAACTGTTTCCTGTTTTGTTTTTTTGTTTTTTTATTCTGTGAGAACAAGTCGAACAGAACTTGCATTGCATAAAAGTATGTTTTTCCTTTATAAATATACCCGAGTAAGAGCAAAAAGTATCCTCCTATAGAACAACTATTAGAAGTACAATTTATTTAAAAAAACGTACTTAAGCAAATGTAATGGAGTAAATGTAATGCGTTACTACCCACCTCTGCATATCATATCATATATCAGGCCCTGAACAGAGACACTGTAATACCTTACTATTTAAAAACAAAAAATCTTAAAGAAAAACAGGGTAAGTGACCATGATTTAGAAAGCGAGAGAGGTTGCTACTGGAAACCAAATAGAGGAACATGCCTGTACCCACTGCCACTCGGACACTGAAACTGAGATGCTCTTCTTGTGTACATGTCCCAAATACAGCCAACTATTTCCCAAATTTCTAACACATAATTCCTAGATTCATTACATTAGAAAATTACAAAAAACTATTTTCTGTTGGGGGAGGATAAAGTCTAAAGTTTAAAATTTGTACATTCCTGTCACAGTAGATAATTAAATATTTAAGAACAAAAAAAAAAACCTTTGGTATCAGACCACCCATTTTGTAAGCAAAATGATGTCCTTTGTTGTGTTGGCAGTGTGTTTTGGGTCATTGTCTTGCTGCATGATGAAGTTCCTTAGTTTGGATACATTTCTCTGTAAATTGGCAGACAGAATGTTTTTGTAGACTTCTGAATTCATCCTGCTGTTACCATCATGAGTTACATCATCAATAAAGATTAGTAAGAAAACTCCAGAAGCAGCCATGCAAGCCCAAGCCATGGCACTTCCTCCACCATGCTTCACAGATTTGGATTATGAGCAATTCTCTACTTTCTCCACACTTTTTTCCATCAGGTTGGTTGGTCTCATCAGTTCATAAAGCTTTGTTCCAGAACTTTTGTGGCTCAGCTCTGTACTTCTTTGCAAATTGTAATCTCACCTTTAGATTCTTACTAGTGATGAGTGGTTTGCATCTTGTGGTATAGCCTCTATATTGCTTCTTTGAAAGGTTGATTGAGATACATTCACCGCTGCCCTGTCGGGATTGTTTGTGACTGATGCTTTGGAGTTTTTCTTCACAGCTCTCACAATCTGTCTTGTCTGCTCTCACAGTTGTCATCACCTGCTGTTGTTTTCCTTGGTTGACCTGTTCCATGTCTGTTGCTCAGTACGCCAGCAGTTTTTTTCTTTTTCAAGCTATCCCCAATGCAATGGATTTCCCCTCTTTTCTAAGCTTCAAAATGGCTTGCTTTTCTCCCGTAGACAGCTTTCTGATCTTCATGTTGGTTTATCTTTTCCAACACAAATGCAGTCTTCTCAGGCAAAACCCAAGGCTAAAACCAAGAATAGACAATCAGAACTATTTATTGTTTAACCAACCATCTAACAGGAAACATCTGAGCAACAAGAAACACCTGTCAGTGAAATGTTCCAAAACCTTTGCTCACCTAAAAATTGGCTGGTCTGGTACAAAAGGTGATATGTGGTTTAATAAATCTAGATAAGAATCCCAGAAAAAATTCAGATCAGTCATCTCATGTACAGTTGTGTTCAAATAAATAGCAGTGCATTAAAAAAAGTGAATAAAGTGCAAATATTTTCAATAACTTTTAGTTCCATATTTCAAATGTAGTGGAAACATTACACATTCACAATTCCAAATAAAAGCATTAGCACATTTTATCAAGTCTGCTTTATTCTTTTACAGGAAGCAAAGAAAAGGAATATTAATCTGTTAAAAAAATGGCAGTGTCAACAGTTTTCTCTTTAAACACTTACTGTATAAACTGAAGACATTTTTCAAGATTTAACTTCACTTCAAATTACTTAACTAATATTTAGTTGCATAACCTTTTTTTTTTTTTTTGCGCATCTGCATTGCATCAATCAACCAACTTCTGGCACAAACTACATTCCACAGTTCCTGTGAATTTTTGGGTTTTGCTTCAGAAACTGCATTTTTAATGTCACCCCACAAGTTTTCAATGGGGTTGAGGTGGGGGTATTGAGCTGGCCACTCCATCTCCATTACCTCAATCCTTTTTGTCTGGAACCAAGATGTTGCTCGCTTACTCGTGTTTTGCGGTCGTTGTCTTTCAGGGGCATTTCCTCTTCGGCATACGGCAACATAATCTCTTCAAGTATTTTGATGTATTCACACTGATCCATGATCCCTGGTATACGATACCAACATCTTAGTATGAAAAACCCCCATACCATGATTTTTGTACCACCATGCTTCACTGTCTTCACCGTGCACTGTGGCTTGAATTCAGTCAACGACCACTAGACCCGAAAAGAACAATTTTACTCTCATCAGTCCCCAGAATGTTACGCCATTTCTCTTTGGGCCAATCAATGTGTTCCTTGGTGATTCTGCACATGCCATTTTTTCAATAATGATGCCTTACTGGGGCTTCTTGCTGATAGCTTAGCTTCGAACGTCTTCTGACTGTAACAGCACTTACAGGTAATTGTAGAGCATCTTTGATCTTTCTGGAGCTGATTAATGGTTGAATCTTTGCCATTCTGACGATTCTTTGATCCATTTAACAGTAGTACAAGTGTTTCGGGTTTTTGTTGCAATTTTAAAGCATTTGAGATCATTTTAGCTGAGCATCCCATCATTTGCTGCACTTCTTTATATGTTTTCCCTTCTCCAATCAACTTTTTAATTAAATGACGTTGTCCGAACAATGTTTGGAACGGCCTATTTTACTTAGCAATTCAGAAGGAAATATATTTTATGACAACATGTGAAACATTTGCTTCCCTTCTTCCTTAATAAAGGACAATTAATGACACCTGATTTTTCACAGAATTAATTAATTATCTATTTAAAATGCAAACTGCTATTATTTTGAACAAGCTCCTTTAAATGACTGAGTCAATTACTCAGAACAAGCAGCGTGCATGTCATGACAGTTGGGTCTGTTGTTTTTCTATTACACTACTACATCTACAAGTAAATTATTTGCTATGTAGAAATATCACTACTACTGATAACAGTGGTTCATCAGGTTACTGATATTGTACTGCAATTCTTTTAACACAACTGTACAGTTTAGCTTTTCACCTCAAACCCAATTGTCTTCAGTGCATAGCAAAAACAAAGGAATTAGCCCTGCTGTTCCAATACTTGTGGAGGGGACTGTATATACTTGTATGTGTATACAGTACTTATGCAATGTGTCTGTATGTGTGTACATCATACATACATACAATTATAGGACAATCACTGTATGTTAATTATTACTGATTTACATTATATTATATGAATCAAATGTGTATGATGTGTTTTTTTATCTTGAACATTGACTTATTTATTCATTTCTGTATTTATTATTATTATTAATTTTATTTTTATAAAACACATATCTTTATTTGTCATGCCAGTAAAGCCAATTGAACCTGAAAGCGAGAGAGCGCACACCTGGTGGGAATGGGGACTTCCGTAAGGCCAGACAGCAGGATGGCGGGTGACAGGCGGACAAATGCCACGATGGGCCTCTCCAGGAAGTCCAGCTCTCCCACCAGCACGTTGGAGGCCTCAGCCCCGGTCGGGATCTTCTTCATGAAATGCATGTCCACCTGGAGTAACAGGACGTGAGACAGAGGGATAGGCAATAATCTAACAGGGCAGTGGTGTCTAAAGTTATGTGGAAAAGTGCAAATGAGTCAACGCACGGTTTTGTGCAGTTGTGTGAGCTTATGCGGACATGTGCGTGCATTTGTTTGGGTGTGTGTGTATGTCTGTGTGTATGTCTGTGTGTGTGTGCGCGTGTGTGTATGTACACTGCAGTCTGTAAGTATTTGGACAGTGCAACAATTTATATTGTTTTCACTCTGTACTCCAGCAACCATCACTGTGTAGTTGAAGTGCAGACATTCAGCTTTGTTTTGATGATGTTTACACCCATATTGGGTGATTAGTGTAGGAATCACATCACTTTTTATGCATAGTCAATTACATTTTAGGGGACCAAAAGTAATTGGACAATCAGGTCTTCAGCAAGTGAAACGCTTGCTCAATTATACTGAGGTTCAGGTGATTCACTTGGCCAGTCAAGAACATCATTTTTTTTATTTATTAAAAAATGCGGTTGCTTGGTTTCTTGGCCAGTTCCTTTTAACCTCTACACTTTGCTCTTGCCATCACTCTGTTACAAGTCAGTCTTGGTCTCATCTGTCCACAAGGCCCTTTTCCAGAACTCTACAGTTCTGTTTTAGGTACTACTTAGCGAACTGTATCCTATCCTGTTTTTTCAGCGAACTAGTGGTTTGCATCTTGTATTGGAGCCTCTGTATATCTGTCACTGACACATCCACACTTGCCTCCTGAGCATTTCTGATCTGTCAAACAGACACTTGGGGATTTTTCTTCATTCTGGCTGGATTTCTTTATTCATCATTTGTAGAGGTCATCCTTGGCTGATCAGCCCCTTGGCAATTACTGAGCTCACCAGTACTCTCTTTCCTCTTAATGATGTTGCAAACAGTTTATTTTGGTAAACCCATTGTTTTGCCTATGTCTCTGACTGTTTTCTTATTTCTCAGCCTCATAATGGCTTCCTCGACTGTCATTAGCCTAACTCTGGTCCTCCAGTTGACAAACGCCAATAACAGACTGCAAGGGTAATCAAAAGCCTAGAATCAAGATTAGATACTGAAAGCTTTTTTATACCTGCACTAAGGAAGCAATTGGAAACCCAAAAGTAACATGAGATGTATAAAAATGTATCTTGTGTAGCTCAGGGCTAGCACAGGCCCTGGTCACTAGCACAGGGATAACACAGGCCCTGGTCACTAGCACAGGGATAACACAGGCCCTGGTCACTAACACAGGGATAACACAGGCCCTGGTCACTAGCACAGGGATAACACAGGCCCTGGTCACTAGCACAGGGATAACACAGGCCCTGGTCACTAGCACAGGGATAACACAGGCCCTGGTCACTAGCACAGGGATAACACAGGCCCTGGTCGCTAGCGCAGAGCTAACACAGGCCCTGGTCACTAGCACAGGGATAACACAGGCCCTGGTCACTAGCACAGGGATAACACAGGCCCTGGTCGCTAGCACAGGGATAACACAGGCCCTGGTCACTAGCACAGGGATAACACAGGCCCTGGTCGCTAGCGCAGAGCTAACACAGGCCCTGGTCACTAGCACAGGGATAACACAGGCCCTAGTCACTAGAACAGGGATAACACAGGCCCTGGTCACTAGTGCAGGGATAACACCATTAGATAGATCTTTATGTGTGATTGTGTGTGCGTGATTGTGATGGAGAGAGAGAACATGTCTGTGTAACTAATATATCTACACATACAGTCTGTGTGCATGCCTGTTTAGAGAAAAGTGTGTGTGTTTGTGAGTGTGTGTGTTTGTGTGACAGAGAGAGAGAAAGAGAGAGAGTGTGTGCATATGTGAAGGGGGTGTACCTTTGGCACTTGGCTGCTGTCCTGGTTGGCCCCATTTTTTACCTCCGTGTTGGTGGGGGCCGACTGTGGGGAGACAACTGGAGCTTTTGGGAGGCACACAATGGGAGGAGGGAGTGCAAAAGAGTGAAACCCTTCTTCCACCTTTCCATTTCACTTCAGGTAGGTACAAGCTCAACAGACACAATATACAATATCTTTCCTCAGAACATCCAAAACATTCATTGATTCCTGTTTCCCATATTTAAATATATATAATTGCCGTTATTCAGGATTCACAGACACAGTAATAAGTATACTTGTTATATTGGTTTTCCAGTTGGGTCAAAGGTATTCTTGACACAGTGACTACATCATCAAATGTGTTCCAATTTGAATAAAACTGAAGCGTATTTGCACTAGTTAGTAAGTCAAGTGTACTAGCTAGCTAGTACACTTGACAAAGAGCATACTATTTTGAATGCAAGCATGCTCTTGATATATGGGTTGGGTTGTCTCCCTCTTGTGACTGCTTGGGTTCTCACTATCTGTCCTACCTATGCAGCCAGAGATTTAATCCTGCACTTTTATAAACCACAATTGTATCCCTGTCACTTTTTTGCACTACCTGTTGCTCTGTTGCACATCCCCAATGTCTCTCTACTTTCCCTCTTCCCTTCATTGCTCCTGTCCGTCCCTTCTGTCTCAGCCTGTTGCTCCTCATCATTTGTCCGTGTGGTAAAGGGTCTCAGTTTGTGTGTGTGGTAGAGGGTCTCAGTTTGCGTGTGTGGTAGAGGGTCTCAGTTTGTCCACGTGCTACAGGGTCTCAGTTACAGCGTCTGCCAAATGCCAATAGGGAATGCCGGGAAGGGGTTGGAGGCCTACACAGTCATGGACGAGGGGAGTTTGAATTGTTATAATGATCTGAAGGAGGCGCTGTTTGCAAAATCTGACATCTCGCCGGAAACCTCAGCAATTCAGGGAGTCGATCAACGTACCTGGAGAGAGGCCCACTGAGACCTACCATCGACTGTTGTTGGATTCGGCCGGAGCAGCGGCCCAAGGAGGAGATTGGTGAAACAAACATCGGAGCAACTGCTTCGTGTGCTGCTCTATGACACTAGAACTTGACCGCTGCCCTGCATTACATCAATGCCCACAGAGGGGGCCAGCAATAGCCCACTTTACCCCCAAAGGCAACAAAGACTCCAAGGACAGTCAGGACAATGGAGGTAAACCTGTTGAGCTGGGAGTAAAAAGGGGGACATCGCACATACCGCAAATAAGGTGTTTTTACTGCCAGCAGCCCGGCCATAAGGCCTTAATTTGTCTGGTGCGTAAGCCCAAACTTAATGGGTTCTGTTACCCGGTTATTGTTAACGGGCAGGTGTTGCATGCACTATTGGACACTGGCAGCTCAATGTCAGGTATGTGCCGGAAAGTACCATCAACTACAGTAGCAGAGCAAGCATTCACTGTGTTCATAGTGACCAGACATTGTACCCTATGGCAGGTTGTAAATGAGCAGATATACTGAATGTTGGTGTGGTTGTGGGCTTGCCCACTGACATGCTGTTTGGGAGGGATTTGCAAGTGTTGTCTGACCTATTAATGATGTCGAAATGTACCACCAATGCACAAAAGAGCAAAAGCGGGCAGGGCGGGACCAAGGGGAAAATCACGCTGTCAGCGGCGCCTGGAGAAACAGCTGGGTTCCCCTGAACCAGTGATTGAGACGGTGGGCTTGATGTCAGTGGGTGGGAAGTCCCAGGAAATATTGGGGCCTTGCAGTGTGCTGACTTAACCCTAAGGCATGTGCCCTCTACACTCCTTGCCGGTGATCTCCACTCTATTCTAGGGCATCACGAGGGACATTGTGGGACCCCTGGAGAAGAGCAGTGCTGGATACCAGTCCATACTGGTCCTTTGTGTCTATGCTACCAGGTTCCCAGAGGCCTTCCCACTCCGGTCCATAACCACCCCCACAGTCATCGGTGTATTAATCCAGGGTCGGCATTCCTGATGACTGGCAGTCCCTACCATCCCCAGACCGATTACCTCATTGAACAGTTTAACTAGACCCTCAAGAACATGCTGAGGAAGTTAATCTGAGACACCGGGAAGGACTGGGATAAATGGTTACCTTTGTTGTTTGCCTACAGGGAGGTTCCGCAGGCATCTACAGGGTTTTCCCCGTTTGTGCTCATCTATGGCCCACTGGATCTATTGAGGAAGACTTGGGAGGCACCAACTTCCACCTTGGGAGGCCCAGAAGACCCAGAAGCGATGGTATGATCAGGATGCCCGTCACGGTGAATACTGACCCAGGCAGAAGGTACTGCTGCTGCTGCCGTCTGCTACCAGCAAGCTGCTGGCTCAGTGGCAGGGGCCCTATGTCATCACAAGGAAGATGGGCCCGGTCACGTATGAGGTTCATCATCCGGACAAGGGCAAAACTTACCTTACCATGTCAACCTGATCAAGGAATGGAAGGAGAGGGATACTACCGTGGCGAAGGCATTGCAGGTATGGAAAGTGGAAGAGTATGAGGAGATGGATATGATCCTGGCAGCAGCAGAGCCAGGGAATCCTAGAGCATCTGGGGATGGGACAAGCAGCAGAGCTCCAGCAGGTCTTTGTGGATGGTGATTGAGCCATCTGGGGGTGATTGAGCCATTGTCGAGTGAATGGAGAAGCCCCATCGTCATTGTCCCAAAGACTCAGACATCAGAGTCTGTATGGACTTCGGCAAACTCAATGCGGTATCCCATTTCGGCGTGTACCCAATGGCGCGTATTGACAATCTACCGGAGAAGATTGGATACTCCAACTATATTACCACGCTAGACCTGTACAAGAGGTACTGGCAGGTCCCCCTGGAGGAGAAGTCCAAGGAATATACCACTTTCAGACCCCCCCGGGACTGTACCAGTTCACGACGATGCCTTTCGGATTACATGGGGCGCCTGGTACCTTCCAGCGCCTAATGGACCGTGTGGTACAGGGCTGTCAGGACTGCTGTTCGGCATATCTGGATGATGTCGTCATATTCAGCAACACCTGGGATGAACATCTCCAGCATCTCCGCCGGGTCCTGCAGCAAATCCATGGGGCCAGAAGTGTGAGTGGGCAAAGCAAGAGACGAGGTACCTGGGCTACCTGTTGGGGAGGGGGAAGGTCCACCCACAGGTGGATAAAGTGGAGGCAAATTACAGCCCATAACCCCATACCAGGAAACAGGTGAGGTCCTTTTTGGGTCTAGTCGGGTGATACCTGAAGTTCACTCCTAGAAAAGGAGTGCCTTGCAATCAAATGGGCCTTGGACAGTCTGCGGTACTACCTGCTGGGGCGGAAGTTTGACCTGGACACTGACCATCGAGCCCTCACCTGGATTCAGACAAGGAAGGACCACTACGCCCGGGTGACTAGATGGTATCTGGCACTGCATTCCTTCAAGTTCCTCATACTCCGGGTAGACATAGATGGGTCAGCGCAACATTACCGCAGACTACCTGTCAAGATTACCGAGCTTCGTCCATCCAGAAGAGGAGGGAGCTAATGTGACAGAGGGCTCTCTCCCTGGCTGCGAGCGGCACACCACCTACACCAAACCCCCGTAATCGTACCACATTTGTGTTTGTTTCATTCTCATTTTGCAATTCATAGCACTGTTTCCACGGAGTGCGGGGGTGCACACCTGGCTTCTAGCTCAGGTTTCCCATGGCAACCACACGCAAAACACATCCACTCCATATTCGCGCTCTAACAGTTAAATCGCTAATTTAAAATAACATACACAGAAATGTCTTTGTTACTTTGTTACCGTTTATTGTTGTTCAGCTGTTAAATGTTGTAGAGCACTCTGTTTGTTTTGCGTGTTTTCATTTGTCCGTGTTTAGGTTTGTACATGGCGCAAGTGGGCGGAACACTTCCGGGTACGGCAGCCTGGATATGAAAACTGAGCCTGAGAATTCGAGCTGGCTTTGTGGTGGCCGTCTCGTTTAGGCACATGCGCATTGCCAGCCAGAGTTGGAAAGCACCATTGTTCACAAGTTAGATTTTTACCAACTGTTATTAACTGTCGTATGGGGAGATGTATGTACAATGATGTAACTAGTCATTAGCTGTGCCATTGCTGTGAAATTATCTTTTGTTTGTGTGTCGTCATTATTTTGTTTGTATTTCTCATTGTACATATATTTTTCACTGTAAATATATTTTTTCACAGAGCACTGTAAATAAATCTGTTGCACAAAACCTGCTATAAAGGCGGAGTGTGGTAGACGGTCTCAGTTTCTGAGTGTGGTAGAGTCTCAGTTTGTGTGTGGTAGAGGATCTCAGTTTTTCCATGTTGTAGAGGGTCTCAGTTTGTGAGTGTAATAGATGGTCTCAGTTTGTCAATGTGGTAGACGGTCTCAGTTAGTCTGTGTGGTAGAGGGTCTCAGTTTGTTGGTATGGTAGACAGTCTCAGTTAGTCTGTGTGGTAGAGGGGCTCAGTTTGTCGGTATGGTTGAGGGTCTCAGGTTGTGAGTGCGGTAGACGGTTTCAGTATTTCCGTATGGTAGAGGGTCTCAGGTTGTGAGTGTATGGTAGAGGGTCTCAGGTTGTGAGTGTATGGTAGAGGGTCTCAGGTTGTGAGTGTATGGTAGAGGGTCTCAGGTTGTGAGTGTATGGTAGAGGGTCTCAGGTTGTGAGTGCGGTCTCCTCACCGCTCTTGTCCATGCCGTGGGGCTCGGACTGCTTGCGGCCGGCGTCAGCAAAGGAGCGCACTATGGGGATGAGGTTGTTCCGCTTCTTCTCATTTTGGTGGTGGTGCCTCTTGAGCAGAGCCTCCCGCACCTTCACGCGCACACTCTCGTCCAGCTCCTGCGCTGTCTCCTGCTGGTCCAGCACCATGTCTGCAGGACATGGAACAGGTAAGGGACGGTGCATCACGTTTCATTTGGCGGTTTACCTCTACGGCAAGAATGCTAAAAAAATATTTAAATAGTTGGACAGTAGGGGGCAGCCGCATTGCATTTCAGCCTGCAAAAGGCAGAGCTGTCATTTGAAGCAAGATTACCCATAATCCATTGTGGCTTATGTTTTTTTTTCATACAACCATCACCAGTTGGCAAATGTGTGCACTCCACAGCTCCACAGCTGTTGCGAGCCCACCCAGGTGACGGACTTCATTTTCCTCACAGGAACAGATAAGAACAAGAGATGTTATTGCATGTTATTGATTACGCTCTGGTAGGCCTATCGATCTGTAGGCTACTGTATGTTCCCTTCCATTACATGAAATTAAAGTCATTTAGCGGACACTCCAGAGCGACATCCAATAAAGTGCAAATCATAACAGTTGCAGCCTGTAGTGTAGTGGTTAAGGTACATGACTGGAACCCATTGGTGGTTCGATCCCCAGTGTAGCCACAATAAGATCCGCACAGACATTGGGCCCTAGAGCAAGGCCCTTAACCCTGCATTGCTCCAGGGGAGGATTGTCTCCTGCTTAATCTAATCAACTGTACGTGGCTCTGGATAAGAGCATCTGCCAAACACCATTAATGTAATGTAATATAATAACAAGGGACAAGTCTGCTGAAAACCCGAGAGGAAAGCACGGTTCCAAGTTCTAGAGTGATCAATCTAAAAACTTGAACCCTGGTAGAACAATCAGATAACTGTCCAAGTACCAATACCACAGTTTTGGCAGCTAGAACAGCACTAATAGTAAAATATACTGTATACTGTATATAGTACTGGAGTTTAAGTGCAGTATGTTGGTTGCAGTTGGACTGCTGTTATACTGCAGTTGTAATGCAGTAAAACAAACTGCATATTACTGTGTATAATAGTACTGTACAAAGTGCAGGAACTTCTGTTCTTTAGATAGTTTTGGAGGAGTTTGTGGATTGTTCTTGAAACTTAGGCCTATATTACAAATAAGACACTCTGCTTCCCTTGCTGTTGGAACATTGCATGTATTTTGGACAGTGCTTACATTTGCCACCTGTAGTTAAAGTACTGTGGAAAAATATGTATATATATGGAAATTTGCTGCCAGCAGATCTCCTGAGGCAGATGTGCCAAATGAAACACAAAACCACTGCACATAAGAGCAGGTGTGTTTATTGTGTGCAAGCAGCACCTCTCCCTGTAATCTATAATTGATTGGTTTGTTGTTGTTTTTCAGTTCTCAATAGTGGGTCACCACTTGTAATAACTTGTGTTCGCAAGCATGGTACTCTTTGCTACTTTTGTTTAGCTATGTAAGCTGTTTGGTTACTATCTAAGTGTAATCATCATGTTGTGCTGTAGAAAAATGGTTTTCAATATATTCCACTGCCAGATTAATCAAATAGGCTCAAGTCCTTATCTTTGTTGTAGCCTCAGCACTTGAAATTGTACTTTCGTCTAGGGTCTTTCAGTCCCTGGTTATGGGTATGCACTTTGTTATACGTTTGTTATGGCTGTAATATAATGTAATGTGTGTTACACGCAGGATTGTGTGTTCAGTATGTTAAGAGCAGGATCACTGTGTGCTCAATGTGTTAAGAGCATGTACAGGGTGTGTTCAGTTTGTAGTGTGTGCACATTGTGTGCTGAGAGCAGGATCACTATGTGTTCAGTGTGCTAAAAGCACGAGTATTGTGTGTTCTGTGTGTTAAGAGCAGGATCATTGTGTGTTCAGTGTGTTACAAGATGAGCACTGTGTGTTCAGTGTGTTACAACATGAGCACTGTGTGTTCAGTGTGTCACAACATGAGCACTGTGTGTTGAGTGTGCTGAGAGCAGGATCACTGTGTGTTCAGTGTGTGCTGAGAGCAGGTGACCTCTGACCTGCGATCTCCTCGATGCAGCTGGCCTTCAGGTCGAGCAGCACGGTGCCGTTGATGATGCAGCTGCGCAGCTCGAACAGGCTGTGCAGGGACAGCGTGGCCACGTAGGGCTTACTCCAGCGCTCGCCCCCATCCTCCACGTCCTCCTCGAACTTCAGCCACCTGCACGGGGCAGATCAGGGACCCGCGCGGTCTGAACAACAACCAAACCTCGCCACTACGCGCGGTCTGAACAACAACCAAACCTCGCCACTACGCGTGGTCTGAACAACAACCAAACCTCGTCACTATGTGCGCTCTGAACAACAACCAAACCTCGCCACTACGCGCGGTCTGAACAACAACCAAACCTCACCACTACGCGTGGTCTGAACAACAACCAAACCTCGCCACTACGCGCGGTCTGAACAACAACCAAACCTCGCCACTGTGTCCAATGCTTTTATGCATTATCTGCTGCCACATGATTGGCTGATTAGAGATTCACATTAACAAGCCAGTGTATATGTCTATCTAGTCTATCTAAAATGTTTTTTCCTGTAATTTATTGACTCCCTTCTAGAGACGGTGTTCAGTGTTGCAGGAAGTTATTTGTACTTCCTGTTATTGTTCCTGTTATTGTACTTTTAACCATAAATTACACCTCCTGTTAAAACGTAGAAGACTTCAAATCAGTCTCAACTGTTTCTGATTAGTCCGGAGTATAGTCTAGTGGCAGTCTAGTCTTGATTCTAGGCTTTTGTCTAGAATCTTGGCTTTTGTCTGGAGTCACTCGTCTGGCACTTGTCAATATGAGGACCTGAATTGTGCTCATGCCAGTCAAGGAAGCAGCTATGAGGCTGACAAATTAAAATAAAAAACAGTCAGAGACATATGCCAAACAATAGGCTTATTAAAATAACAGTTTGGAACCTCTGCAGTTGATGACCGAAAAATCCTTGTCAGAATGAAGAAAAAACCCCAAACACCTGTGCAACCAATCAGAAAAGCTCTTCAGGAGGCTGCCGTGGATGCATCAGTGACTACTCTTGGCAGACGATTTGTACCACTGTCCAATTACTAACAGCAAGTACTAACGCTGGTCCTTATGAGCCAGTAGCTCATAACGTATATAGCCAAGAAGAGGTACTGAAAGGTCTGTTATGCTGGTACTGAGGAAGCACAGCTGACTAATCAAAAACACCTGTGAAACAATCTGTCCCACACACGATGGTCCCTGAAACGGAGGAGACTATGCATGAACTACACATTGTGTTATTACTACATGATTAAACCAGAATGTATAAAAATATCCAATAATTAAAGCAGTGAATCTACACTTTAACCATGTGATTACAAAGCCAAAAACCTTTTGGAGTTCGGTACACTTTCACTAATCTGACCGACCAGCTTTCACTTACCTGGCGAGGTTAATCTCACCTGGCCAGCTTTCACTTACCTGGCTAGTTTACCCTCACCTGGCCAGCTTGCATTACCTGGCTAGTTTACCCTCACCTGGCCAGCTTTCATTACCTGGCTAGTTTACCCTCACCTGGCCAGCTTTCATTACCTGGCTAGTTTACCCTCACCTGGCCAGCTTTCATTACCTGGCTAGTTTACCCTCACCTGGCCAGCTTTCACTTACCTGGCTAGGTTAATATCACCTGGCCAGCTTTCATTACCTGGCTAGTTTACCCTCACCTGGCCAGCTTTCACTTACCTGGCGAGGTTAATCTCACCTGGCCAGTTTTCACTTATCTGGCGAGGTTAATCTCACCTGGCTGTCTCCTTCCACTCTGTATCCTTGTTCTCCTTCACGCAGATCTCATCCAGCTCGGTGAAGAGGTCATGGGTCACATGCTCCTCGTCCTCCCCTGTGCCCAGGATGAACTGCACGCGCTGGGAGGGCGTGTCTGAGAGGAGGTGTGAGCGGTGTAGGGCAGACAAAGGAGAGGGATGAAGGAGAAGAGATGGAGGGATGAAGAAAATATGAAGACGGATGAAAGGTTGAAGGAAAATGGGAATGAAAGTGAGGAGAGATAAAGGAGAGTTTAACGCAGTGAAGGAGATGGCAGAGAAGGGATGGGGAAACCCAGACATTATGACAAGATGGAGGACATAGATGGGGAGAGAAGGAACAGAGAAATGAAAAATAATTGAATTAAAAACATTCCTTTTGCTTTATGCCATGCTGATTCTGGGGGAAAAAACCCTACCCCTAACCCTCTTTGTTAGTATCCACTAATTAATGACTATAAACAGGAGGCACTAGATCCATCTCAAGAATGAGGGTTTTCTCTCTCTTTGGTTTTGCTTAGGCCCGAATGGGACGGCCATTTTAGCACGTTCAGGGATGTAACGTAACTACATGAAGTGCAGGAGCTCGTTCCTACAAAGAGAATGTCATTAGTAGATGTGTCAATCCTTGCCTGAGGTGGGAAGCCGCATTAGGATCCACAGGGGCAGTCAGACAGCACAAATAGCATTCGATCTGGGTCAAGGTATTGACCAGCCAGTGGCCAGGCCAGAACCAGACTGTGGGTAAAATGGCCTCAGCTGGGAACATTTATACTGAAAAAATCAATCCAACAACAAAAACACAGCAACCCCCTTCTCCGAACCCAGTACACTGAGTGCTAATTCAACAGCCAAAAAAGGTAATGAGCATGAGCTGTCCATTCCTGCCCCAGTTTGATAGGCTAATAGAAATCACTTCTGTGCAGCCAGCATCAGCACAAAACAGCTGCTGTTTCACATACATTATGTAAAACCTACTTTTACATACAAAACCCATTACATAAACTACATAAATCATGTTGGCCCTACTCTACATAAACCATGTGTGCCCACACTACATAAACCCTGTGTCCTACACTACATAAACCCTGAGGGCTCTACACTACATAAACCCTGAGGGCTCTACACTACATAAACCATGTGTGTATAGCAGTGGAGGCTGGTGACTTCCAGAATTGAGGAGGCCATTTTTTTCCGCTTGCTCACTTCACTCGCGATGGAATGTTCCCTGTTCTCTTATCTGTCTTTGTGCTGGCCAAAGGCATACTATTTGGAGTGTAAGCTACAGTCAGAAAGTTCTGGCTGATGAAATTCATTGTGCAGAGCTTAGCCTTGTGCCTTCCTGAAGAAATGACATTGCTGTAAGTCTATGAGCCTGCCTGATAATTAAGCTGAGAAATGACATTTGGATGTAATATAAATGCCAAGTGAACATGTGTAAAAGGCAGGAATTTTAATTATGTAGTTAAAAACAATTTTGTTTAGCTTACATTTTTCATTCTTCTACAGCTTCAACATGTAATCACCAATTTAATCAAGTTTAGCATATAAAAAAGATAAGATAACACTTTCTTTATCATATGTAGTTTTATTCAATATATTTAATATAAAATATGTAAAAATATGGTTCCAGTTGGCTTTATCTAACGTTAACGTTATCCACTAGAGGGCAGCACTCTATTCGTATGTAGAGTGAATTTCCTCACAGAGCAACAATTCGGTAATTTGATATGGAAGATTATTAAATTGACTTGTAATAAAACGAAATGGACTACATTAAAAATAAAACTGTTCAATAAATCCCAAATGGTGTCTAACATGACCTATTGAATGTCATTCTCACTCCCTAGTATCTGGAATCTGCATATCTCCAGCCCAAGATCTCAAATTGCGCTAGAATCTCGCCGACTTCCGAGGTAGTTTTAAGCAAAAGTGTTTGGCCAAATGAGCTATAAACTCCAGGGATGATACCAGGGGTGTTCTCTAAATTTCCTGAAAAGCACAAGTTGATAGGACACTCGTAGCCACTATGGCGAGTGTTTGTTTGACTGAAGTGACTAGCGAATTCTCAAAATGGCTTCTGTGTTGAATAGGAAAGGAAAGGATATTTGATTCCAAATGAACCAGTAGCATGTGATTGGACGAACAAAATGTCAATCTTTCAGCCCTGGACACAATGCATGGTGAGGCCAGGCCTCCGTTGCCCACCCATTTTCAGTGATCTGGCCAATCACATATTGGCATGAAAAAAAATGCATTACATTGACTTCTATGAGAATCTCATTTCCTGGCCTGGCCTGGCCTCCCTTAACACAAACTGATAGGGAAATCTGGCCTGTTGCTTTACAATTGCAATATTGGGTTTTAGCCATGGGAAAATTTAGATTTATGAACAAAACTAAAATAATATGAATATAAAAAATAAAAAATATGTTTTTTGTTAAAATAAATAAATAAAATAAATATATTTATTGTTTTTTTTAAATCTCTCTCTTCTCTCAAATTATTGGGGAGGCCAGGCCTCCTCCACCTCTATGGAGGAGCCTCCACTGGTGTATAGTATAATGTGATTGGTGGGCTCTCACAAGGAGCCAGGGATTCGCCCAGAAGCTGCCAAACTCCAGTGGTTACAATAGATATTGCAGCTTATTAAGCCTCTGGTGCGAAAAAACACATTTCTCCATTGAAGTCCATTCAAAACTACAAATTAACCCTGGTAAATACATACCGGAAATCCTCAAATTGTGGCCGGGGTCTTTTATTTACTTAGGCTGCACAAAGCACAGGCCTTTATTTGGGGCAGGCTTGTATTCGAGGCAGGCCTTTATTTCTTATTAGGCTTCTGTTGTAGAATTTTATTCTTTGAAATAAAGTAAAAGGCTACACTTAAAGTGGGCCAACACTGTTCAACACTTCCTGTAACAGTTCAGAAATCAATTAGTGTAGGCTAATCAGGAACACCGTTTGGTAAGTCATAGCGTCAGTCTTAACAGACTTAGTTTATTGCAAATATTCTCAAACACAATAAATCACATGCAAGTCCAGAATCCATAAAATAACAACTTGCCAGACACGCCTTCATGAACAGTAACAAATTAGCGTAGATAACAGCAAGTTAAGGATCTTTTTTTCCTAAAATGCGTTTTATTGTGAGACATGCGTTTCGTTTGGAGCAGCATACTAGGCTATCAAAAGATTTTCGCTTTGGTTTGGGATTTAATTTACTTTTGGACTGTTTGATTCTATTGCTAAATGTTGGGACTGATGGGCACTGAAATCTGGGGGGTATTTCATGGTTCACTGTTAAGTTTTATGTAGTTGAAAGAGAGTCGGGATTTCCACCCGTCTGTTTATTGTGAGCCAAGGCAGCCGCTTTCATTCATTCATTGAACGTACGCTGTGCTGTAAATACATGGAAACCTTATTGCGTAGCCAAGTAGCCTAAATTGATTTTGCCTGATTTACTTTTCATAAAATTTGTAGGCTGGAATGCCTCGCGGCAACAATTGTGTTTAAATGTATACTGCTTCAGCCTTTGGCAAGCTACTCAGAAGGGGGAGGCAAGCGACTGGTAGCTTGAGAGCAACTTGTTGGAGACCCATGGTGTAGGACAACGACTTTTCATTGGCAACAGTATTAAACCAACCAACAAAATAAAATATTAAGAAGAGTTCTTTTATTTCATTGAGTTAAATCGAAACAATGTATTCTAGTGCTCATGGACTGATAGCCCTACTGGTAGGCAATATTACCCCGGCTTGTATTTGGGGGCCGGCCTTTATTTGTCCGAATCGACCACGTCCCCGGCTATTATCCGAGGCCCGGCTTCAAATAGAATCCCGGACACCATTTGAGGATTTACTGTACTCAGTCTCACAGTGCAATGTGGTTCTCACCATGTGACTGCGTGTCAGCGGCGGTGCAGTGTGATTGGTGGGTTCTCACCATGTGACTGTGTGTCAGCGGCGGTGCAGTGTGATTGGTGGGTTCTCACCATGTTACATTACATTACATTATTGGCATTTGGCAGATGCTCTTATCCAGAGCAACTTACAGTTGATTAGACTAAGCAGGAGACAATCCTCCCCTGGAGCAATGCAGGGTTAAGGGCCTTGCTCAAGGGCCCAACGGCTGTGCGGATCTTATTGTGGCTACACCGGGATTAGAACCAAAAACCGTGCGTGTCCCAGTCATTTACCTTCACCACTACGCTACAGGCCGCCTATGCCCAGGCCTCCATGTGGCTGCCTGTCAGCGGCGGTGCAGTGTGATTGGTGGGTTCTCACCATGTGACTGTGTGTCAGCGGCGGTGCAGTGTGATTGGTGGGTTCTCACCATGTGACTGTGTGTCAGCGGCGGTGCAGTGTGATTGGTGGGTTCTCACCATGTTACATTACATGACATTAATGGCATTTGGCAGACGCTCTTATCCAGAGTTACGTACAGTTGATTAGACTAAGCAGGAGACAATCTTCCCCTGGAGCAATGCAGGGTTAAGGGCCTTGCTCAAGGGCCCAACGGCTGTGCGGATCTTATTGTGGCTACACCGGGATTAGAACCACCAACCTTGCGTGTCCCAGTTCTCACCATGTGACTGCGTGTCAGAGGTGGTGTAGTGTGATTGGTGGGTTCTCACCATGTGACTGCAGGTCCTCCGGAGCCACGCCCGGCGGGCGGTCACGCTTGCGAGGCCGGGAGCTGTGAGGGCGATGGCGCCGGTGGCTCTGCCGTCCAAACGGCATGCGCACCCCCACAAAAAGAGTCCTGTGTCCTGGGGCGGGGGAGAGGGCCAGGGCGGGGGAGAGGGAGAGGGGCAGGGAGGGGGAGAGGGAGAGGGAGAGGGAGGGGAGAGGGCCAGGGCGGGGGAGGAGGGAAACAGAGTCAGACACTTCTCTGCCTTTTCCAAACTCACACATTTTCCTCACAACAGTTCAGACACAGTTCAGGTTGTGCAGTTTTGTCTACAGATTGACACGGTAGTTCCATGCATGGCTGTAACATCCTCTAAACACTTTAACACTCCACTAGGCATTTATTAGACTTTTTTTGACTTATTGGTCTTCTACTGCTGTAGCCTATTTACTTAAAGGTTTGATGTGTTGTGTGTTCAGAGATTCTCTTTTCCATACCACTGTAGTAATGCGTGGTTATTTGCATTGCGGTCACCTTCCTGTCAGCTTTGACCAGTCTGGCCATTCTCCTGTGATGTCTCTCATTAACAATGCATTGTTGCCACAGAAAATGTATGTAAGAAAAAATGCTGCAGACAATAAACAGAGATAATACTTGTATGCTCAGTAATTTTCTTTAATAAACGCACCAAAGGTCCTACGTGTTCCGCTTTTAATGTGCAAATGGCCTTCGAGCACATGCGTCTCGTTCCTTTATTTTTTTATATCACAAACTAAACTTCCACCGACTGCCTTTTCATCATCACAAGACATTTGTATGTATTACCAAAGCGTACATATAGAAAGGAAGCGGAATATGAATACGAACAACATGAAATACAAACAACGTTGTGTTAAAAATTTAAACAGTGTGGTAATGTCCACATTAAGAGTCTATACAATAAGAATAATAACAGTAACAATAATATTTTAAAAAGTAAACTAATTATGAATAAAATGAATACAGTCTTGGTGGTCAACCAGTGTCCCTCAGGTTTTGGCAAGCAGTGATGTACTTTGCAGCTATTGGAGCACTTGGCCCTTCTCCTAGCAGGTATTATACCTTTTTCAGATTCTTTGGGGAAAGGAAATCTTTTAAAATTACAGAAAATTTGTTGAAATAATGTGTCCTAATCTTTGAATATTTTTCACAATTAACAATTCTCTCTCATCGAATATTATTAGTTTAAATTCTAAGTTAAATATAGGCTATAATTTATTATCCGGAGTGAGCTAAATGTCAACATTCGCGTTCTGACCTAACTTGAGCTACTACAACTTGCCAGGACATGCCTGCCTTACATGCCTGCAAAAGAAAGAAACATGTCAATGCAGAACTTACAGGAAAATGACAGGTCCAATAGACTTCCATGGTTAAACAAACACTTTTCTGCCTGTTATCCATGTGTTGACGTCACAATAATGTAATATCCCCAGGCCCCATCATTTTTACCTCCTCTTCTCAGGGAAGACTTACGGAATAATAATTATTCAAAAGAACCAAATGATTAATTTCAAGAAATGTCTCGGCATCTGTTGACAGCTTAATTTCTGTCAGGTGGAGTGAGACCATTTTTGTCTTTTAAAATTTACAGCCATCTCGGAGACGGCTTCTACAGGATACATAAGACAGAAAACTGCTGTGGAGATGGAAAACTTTCATCCCTGCGTTCAATAAAAGAGATGAGTCTTTATTTTTTTTAATGTACAAGGGAAAGGGCAAAAAGGGAGAGCTTGCCAGCGTTGCAACGTTGTGTGGGAAGCCTGGCATTGTTTGTCTCAGCACCACGGTGCTGTGAACTTTCAAACGGTTAAGTAGGCACAAATGAGAGAGCAGGGTGTGTGCCTATACACTACTAATGAACTTACTTCTTCATTAGGCAGACCTGTACACCAGTTTTAAAAAATAAAATAAAAGCATGCAGACATTATCAAGGGATTCAGCTGTTTTTCAGACCAAATGTCAGAATGGGGAAGATATGTGATCTAAGTGACTTTGACCATGGAATGATTGCCAGACAGGGCGGTATCTCAGATCTCCTGGGATTTTCATGCACAACAGTCTCTAGGGTTGCAGAGAATGGTGCGAAAAACAAAAAAACATCCAGTGAGCAGCAGTTCTGCGGGCAGAAACACCTTGTTAATGAGAGAGGTCAAAGAAGAAGGGCCAGACTGGTCAAAACTGACAGGAAGGTGACAGCAATGCAAATAACCACACATTACACACATTGGTATGCAAAAGAGCATCTCTGAGCACACAATGCATCAAACCTCTAAATGGATAGGCTACTGCAGCAGAACACAAATAAGTCTAAAAAAGTCTAATAAATGCCTAATAAATTGCTCACTGAGTATGTCTGCATTGTCAGCAAACTTTGGGGTAAAACCAAACTTAACACGTAGTATTCTGCTGCAAAAGATGAGTCTTCGTTGTAATAAAATGAAAATACAGCTCTGTTCGGCCATTAGTTTTCCTCTGAGAGCATTTTTTTTTTTTTTAACCTGACAATCCTCCCGGGATGGACTAACAGTTCCCAGCTGCCTTACACACACCACAGACCAATTAGAAGACTCAACACCCATAATCCCTACTCTTAAAGCTGAATATCGCCATTTACCAATATAATGTACCCAATGATAAAAAATAAAAAATAAAATGTGCCAGTTCGTACAAAAACGTACAGATACTCATTTCATCCAAGTACTCGGATCACCCCTACTACATATCAAATAAATCTGCTTGGTTGAAATTGATTCTGTTTCGTCATTTAGGCTATTTCAGTAAAAATTGTTTAGCAACATTCACATTCATAATCTGTGGTAATTAGGTAGCTGTAGGTACAGAAATCAATGCTGTAGTGCGGGATATCAGGCTTGGCAGTTCTTTCTGGCCTTTCTTGTGTTCACAGAAATCACAGTAAAGGATTATTGACAGTCTAACCACCCTGGGAACTTTCAGGAAAAGATAAATAAAATATGTCACTCAGCTGTCACTCACCTTCTAGCTCCTCCTTCTCATAGTGGATGTTGAGGATGGAGCTGGTTCCACCCTGGTCCACCAGCACCTCCTCATCCGGTCTCTGTACACAACACAACAACAAGGACATGACAAAGCATCTCCTAATTTACATATATCAAAAAGTTACATGTACCTGTAATTCAATTTTGTTTATGTCGTCCTATTTAGAAAGAGATAATCACAAATTATTAGTTTGAGAGTCCCAGTGGCATATCAGTGTGGCAAAGTGACCTCATTAGGTCTAGTCACTAAAAGTCAGAAATACAAATTTTATGCCAGTGATGGAAGCCAGGTTTACTTCAACATTAGTCGATATGTCAAAAAAGTATTTGGATTTTTTAAGCAGAAAAAAAGAAAAATGTGTGGTGGTTTAGCGTTTTCTCACAGGCATGCTGCTCTTTGCATTAAGGGACCATCAGAGACGCACATCATCTACTTACAGATCTACATTCATGATTAATGTAACGTTAAGGACAACGTGAACTGAATCCAGGCAGCAGTCGAATCCTTGATAAAAACGCTGTGCCCCAGGAGATGTGCATGATCACCATTAAATCTCAGCATGAGGAGCTGACCCACTATAAGACCAGGCTCCTTACTGCTCTCCCCCCTCTGGGTGAGTTCATTAACACGTTGTCTTGGTGCAACATCGCTAAATTAATCTCTGGCTCCTCTAACTGTTGCCCAAGAGGGCTGCGTGTGTGTTTTCCTTCAATTACTGCACTGGCTATCAATTCTGTACATGTCTTCAGCATAAGCTCCTTCACTTAGTGACACTCAGTAACAACGGCACAAAAGCAGGTGAATAATCCTGGATATGATTTAAGACCCCATGGTCTGTGAGTGCAGTTAATCTACTAGTATTTCATTAGTAAGTCTTGATAAATATGCCACATGTAAATACAGGTATATATGGCACATTTAGTGGCTGTGGCAGGGCATTCTGATGCTTAAGCAAGATCTGGTGCCACGGTAAAAGTTGCAAATTGCATTCAGTCATTATATTTAGAGTGCTGCCCTTATGCTCTTGATAAATGACCCAACTCAATCAGGCATCACTCCCTGACATCGTCTTCTGTCTTATTAAATCCCAGATCAGCTACATTATGATCCATAACCATGAAAAGTAGACTAACTAGCTAGACCAGGCTACTAAGAAGATCATAGTCCGTTTCACTTTTAACATCACGTTGCAGAAATGATGTTAATGATTTCATGTTATAGGCTAATGGTGTTAGCTGTTGTTAGGCATGGGCTTCTTGGCAATGAAATGTCCAAATCTGGGATTTAAGGCAAACAGCAGCTTTCTGGTATTTTGATAATAGTTTAGACTAAAGGATTTCCTTTTTTCCTACTCCTTTTTATTTCTTTCTTCCCTTTCTTTTTTTTTGTCCCTAATGTGGCCGAACACCAACCCTCAGCCTGTCAGATGTTTTTCCACCTTGAACCATACAAACTATATTTACAATTTCCCTGAGATACCAGGTTTTCTACTCTGCTGTAATGTTTTATGATTGATTTAAAATGTTCTATTTGTAGATCTTGTTGTAGATTTGTAGAGTTGTTTGCAAACTTCCCGGCTGGCTGATAAATATATAAGAGCCGATGTTGACCATACTCCTGTGAATGACATTGTGGCCAGCCAATGAGAGTGTACCTATTGGCTGAGGCTACTCCAGCCTTGTACCATTTCTCCCTATGGTTTCTCCACGATTTAAGCAGACTCAGCTTGGGAAGTCACGCTGTGTTCCATTTACAATCGGAGATCGGAAATACCCAGTTTCCACCTTCCGACCTCCAAGCGTTCCAGGTGCACAACACCAAACGTAAACAAAAACATGGCTGACCGTGAAAAACGGATGGGGTTTATGTGGAAAGTATATAACCACATGAACTGTCCGCATTCTGCCCTGACCGAACGGCAGAAATTATACCGCTTTTTAACTGTGCTCCGGTCTAGCTTCAAGAGTCAGTAAATTGTATATTTCCAAACGGTTTGACATGTTTTTCGGTATTTCTTTACATTTTCCAAAATAATGTTTTGTGCAGAGAGAATTCAGAACTTTGAGATCATTTGCCCTAACCAGCTAACTAATAACATTGGTAACATTGTCTGTCATCAATTCACACGCAGAACAGGCTTAACTATATGACAGTATGTTTTATTTCAATGCCATGGAGGAACAAATACTTTGCGTTGCCTTTTAGTTGATGGTTTACTATTTACGATGTGTGCCTCCATGGGTGCTGCGATTGTTGTGACGTCAGACAGCTGATTCTCTTGAGGTCGGGGTATATGTATTTCCCCGACTTCACAAGTAGGAATTCCGACTTTGAGTGACGTACTATTGCACTTTTCCTCATAGGCTACTATATTTAGCCTAATTTAAACTGTTAACATACATTATTTTATATCACAGATCATTTCATAAAAAATTCCGCGTAAATTTAAAAAGCAAATCACTAAGGCTAACTGGTTAGCAACTCGTCGCAAAATAACATCATGCACAGTGCTGTATCTGCATGTATTTTCGGTTACCATTCATGTGCGTTGCCGATGGCTACTACTCGTTTGTGTAATAAATTATATGTTTTCTACTTCATGCAGTTGGATATATTGCATTAGTATTTTCCTTAAAGGTACAATAGGTAATTTCGGACTTCTAACAGTCAAGAGAGGAATAGCAGCAACAAACAACCTCAAACCACAACACTGTTTATCCCTCCCCCTTCTCGGTAAACGTGCTAAAGTTGAAACGCCATTGGCAGTGGCAATTAGAACCGATTTTCATCCAATGAGCTTGAATTATTGTACAGTTATACAATGTTTTTGTACAGAGTGTTGGGCCATCAACTGTATATTTTGAAACCCGAATTTAAGGACTACAAACACAGGCAGAGGGTGAGTCAACATGTCAGTGAGCCTTTTTCAATGATAGGAAGGGATAGGAATGGTCTTGTAACAATGTTTTAAAACATAAATCTTACCTATTGTACCTTTTAAGTTATTTGAGTCTTTGCTTTCCATTTGTTTGCTGGCTAACGGGAGCTTTGAGAGGCATGGGAGCCCTTCTTATGGAACCGACACGGGTGACGTTTACAACATGGACTGTGATGCTAACTGTTTGCTGGCAAAATCATTGTTTTGGTCGGAAAGCGGCATCGGAATTCAGTGGACCCACGTCCTAAGCCCACCCACTAGCATGTTGCGCTGACAGTCCTGTCACTGTGCTGGGCTCCTGAAGAGAGGGCCTGTCACCTCCAGGCACTCAGCAGAGCGCCTGCCCCCATGCCCAGGCTCCTCACAGGCCTGAGAGTGCACACTCTACCGATCCGACCAGCCAAATGTCCCCAATACAACCACGCTGGAATCAATACAAAAACAAAAAAAACTGTCTGTGATGGTTGAGCATGATTGAGATTGCTCTCATTACTGTACTCCTATTTACCCACTGGGAACAATGTGTGAAATTCAGCTTGATAGCCATTTCTGTAACAAGCACATAGCTATGCACTGTTCCTGAGCAGCACACAAGCTGGACACTTTTAAAATGCAGTAGAACGTCAGAGAACCGAACGTTTTGTAAATTAATGTCGTTCGGAACACTGTCATTTTCAGTACTCTGAAAGTGCAATTTCAACAACAATTAATAAATCTGTTTTTCGAGTCATCATAAACAAATAACAGGCATTTTCCCAAGCAATAGACTGTCATAGACGGTACTTTACTTTTTTCTCAATTAGTAGCATTACTCATTTGCATTTTGCAGACATCATTTTTAAGTAGACAAAATGTCATTCTCCTGATTCTGAACTGGCTTTGAAAGAGAGTGAGGATTTCGCCAGTGCGCTGGCACTATCAATGACTCACACATTCCCACTGTAAAAGGAGGCCATTCCATTACACTGCAAGCTGCCACGGATCACCTCGACTGGTGAGAAAATGTTTGACACAAATATGGTCTATAAGTTACACTTACTGTGTTCAAAGTAGGCCTATGTGGTTTGGTAGCAGAGCGGGTGTGTAGAGCCTCTGCAAATCTCAGTTTATATTAACTGGGTAGAATAGGTGCTGGAGACAGATCTTTATCCCACGGTGGTACATACACAATAATACAGACATCCCACTGTATGACTTGGTACCTCACAGATAAAGATGCATCACCATCAAACAACCCACCAAGTGGTCACTCTTCTCACCCTGTAGGTGTGCAGCCATGCTTTTGGGCGACCCTGCAGACCTGCCCCCCACATGGTGCCGAGGCTCTACCCAGCCTGGCGCCACAAGTACATTCAATGTTTCCTCAAACAATATGTAAAGGGATTATGTAAACACGATGCAAAGAGCTGCTTCATGCTCTACCTGTCCTGTCATGGCAACCATTCTTTCACCTTTGTATTCCCCCAAGAGAGAATGTAATGGCGATGTGGGCTTTGGAAACTGCCAAGACCCACGTTACAAAACGGTATGCTTGAAAAGATTGCAGGCTCTGTCGCATTTGTCATGGTCAGCTTTCCAAAACAGTGCATGAGCAGACTGAATATAATAACACTCTATATTACAGTTGAATGCATGAAAACCTGGAGAAAGTGGGGAGGGGAGGGGGCATCAGAGTGTTCACAGAGAAGGGGGAGGGACAAACAGTGTTGTGGTTTAAGGTAGTTTGTTGCTGCAATATCTCTCTTGACCATTAGGAGTCCGAAATTACCTATTGTGCCTTTAATTATCACCCCTTTTCTTCACACAACCTCAAACATGACAAACCCAAAATCAAATGGTTGCTATTGGGGCTGAGCGAGTGCTGCATTATCTGTATCTGTTCAACCAGCTATATTATCTGTATCTGTATGCGTTCAACCAGCTATATTATCTGTATCTGTATGCGTTCAACCAGCTATATTATCTGTATCTGTATGCGTTCAACCAGCTATATTATCTGTATCTGTATGCGTTCAACCAGCTATATTATCTGTATCTGTATGCGTTCAACCAACTATATTATCTGTATCTGTATGCGTTCAACCAGCTATATTATCTGTATCTGTATGCGTTCAACCAACTATATTATCTGTATCTGTATGCGTTCAACCAACTATATTATCTGTATCTGTATGCTTTCAACCAGCTATATTATCTGTATCTGTATGCGTTCAACCAACTATATTATCTGTATCTGTATGCGTTCAACCAACTATATTATCTGTATCTGTATGCGTTCAACCAGCTATATTATCTGTATCTGTATGCGTTCAACCAGCTATATTATCTGTATCTGTATGCGTTCAACCAGCTATATTATCTGTATCTGTATGTGTTCAACCAGCTATATTACCTGTATCTGTATGCGTTCAACCAGCTATATTATCTGTATCTGTATGCGTTCAACCAGCTATATTATCTGTATCTGTATGCGTTCAACCAACTATATTATCTGTATCTGTATGCGTTCAACCAGCTATATTATCTGTATCTGTATGCGTTCAACCAGCTATATTATCTGTATCTGTATGCGTTCAACCAACTATATTATCTGTATCTGTATGCGTTCAACCAGCTATATTATCTGTATCTGTATGCGTTCAACCAACTATATTATCTGTATCTGTATGCGTTCAACCAACTATATTATCTGTATCTGTATGCTTTCAACCAGCTATATTATCTGTATCTATGCGTTCAACCAGCTATATTACCTGTATCTGTATGTGTTCAACCAGCTATATTACCTGTATCTGTATCTGTAATCAGAAGTGGGCGTGGCTTAACCTGGAAGTGGGCGGAGTTTCTTTTGGTAACTGATCAGTCCTTTCAGAATCAGCTGTCATTTCTGTAGCTCATCTAGGGGCCTTGCTATTAAGTTAAAATCATTTCCCCCCCCCTTTAAAGAAAAATGAAAAACCGCAAGTAAAACAGGGTGGCCTGTAGCGTGGTGGTTAAGGTACATCACTGGGACTCGCAAGGTCAGTGGTTCGATCCGCACCGCCCTGCATTGCTCCAGGGGAGGATTGTCTCCTGCTTAGTCTAATCAACTGTATGTTGCTCTGGATGAATGCCAAATGCCATTAATGTAATGTCATTAAAAATAGAAATTAATGCAGGTAATTAACCTTACATACAAGAAAAGACTGAATGATCAATTAAGTATGCAATCTTTCTGCTTGGGTTATATATATATATATATATATATATATATATATATATATATATATATATATATATATATATATATATATATATACACACAACATTGGACAGCATATAATCCACAAAAACAGTTCATTGCCAGCAGCGATACAGCCATGTACCCTGTTCCTGGTGAATGGTGCAAGAAGTGGTGTAGGTGGCCCAGTAGGGGGCGATCTTCCATGGTGTCAAATAAACCCCAGTGTTGTGATGGGAATGCAGTGCTGTAGGACTGACTCACTGTGGTCACAAAAGGCCTCATGACAGTCATAGCAAAGAAGGGGGTTCCCTGTTGACCAGGCTAAATTCTCAACCTGCCACCTTTTAATTGGCTAAAAATTGTTCTTGAGAAAAATCAAGGTGAATGCATTAGGCAAAATGGCAGATCGGGAGTGGTGGATCCACAGGTGGATAATTCATATGTTGCATGTGCCAAAAAAGACTTCCGCCGGGGATGCATGCACTTGGCCCTGCTGAAGTCTCCCGTGGGAGCCTCCTCAGACTAGGCAGACCTCCAGGAATTTCCACTGCACTAAAATTAGCGCGTGGCTTGATCTCCACTGACACGCCCCCAACATCACCTCTCCTCCCACTCGCGCAAGGGAGGTCACTAAACGGGCTCACAGTCGCGTGAAAATCCACTTCACCACTGCCACGGCTCAACACATCAAATAGATCCATTGGGCTTATGATAGCTAACCACAAATCATTTTGGCTGTGTACTTTAATTTGTGGCGATACTGCGTGGCATGGAAGTGGGAAGCTGTTGCCATCTCACCATGCACCGAGTCAGTTCTGTTTTACCCAGTTCATAGATACCCGGCTTATTGTCAGTGTTTCTCGGTAACTCTTGCACTTCTACAAGAGACAGCATCATATGGTGGAAGACAGGTTTAGAATGTCTGATGGAAAACTGGCCTCTACCCTTTCTATGAAATATTATCTAATACAATCAATTATATAACGGCTAAAACGAAGCTATGTAATTAGTCTGATCATGTCTTCAAGGTCATTCAAAGAACTTATTCACAAAGCGAAGTATAACTCGGTGTATTACAAATATTAACATATTTCAATAACGTTGTATATGTATCGAATATATTACAGAATTACCTACCTATACTCGATCTAGGTTAAATTATAAATGACCGCATGATGTAGCCTACGTAAACAAAATTTGACTGCATAATTAGAAGTGCGGTTGTATATGATATTCATCATTTGACATCTCATTTTATTATTGCTCACATATATGCACGATGTATACCATGTCCTTTTACACATTAAATACACTTGCCATTTAAAAAAAACGTTTGATTTTAAAAACGATCCTAACCAGCATTATTGTGGGCTTTTTTCCCCCTAAATAAGAATTACGTATTAAAACACTTCTGCTGTCAAATGGTTATCCAGGCTACGCACAGCGAAATGTGATGTGTACACCAAAGATTCTACTGCACGTGCCGTGCCAGTGCTTAAAAACAACGCGCGTAGAGGAAATAATTTCGTAATCTTTCCAGGTTTATTTATGACATGTGCTTACAATCAGTATTTTACTTGAAAGGCAAAGGTCATTGAAAAAACTACAATCGGGGCGAATGCAACAAACAATTGTATTGACCCTTTTCAGAAGCAATCAGCCTGGCAGCCGGGTTATCGATTAAAGCACATTACCATTAATGGAAGATGCAAGCGAGGCGTGTATGCCGCTTGTATAAATCCAGTTTATATCCGATGCAATAACTGACATACAGCATTCACTCATAATAAACCAAGTTCGAATTCTCATCACATCATATGCACTTTATTTCCAAGTAGAGTTTGTCATTTTCAAGTAGGCTAGTCATTTCAATTCATGAAGAATAAAGATGGATATCTAGGCATGCGCTATAATCTACGGCAATAAGCCTGAAGAGACACATTACCTGGTAGCTTAAAATGCTCTCGGGGTCGTTTGTTCCTGCGGGCATGGTAACCGCGAAGTCAGTGGGTGTTCCTGAAGGGAGTCAAATAGCAAATATATTCAGCGACGTCTCGTTTTTATCCTGGCTCTAGTGTATGCATTCCGGATGATTTTTCACTGACATTGCAGGCCCTCGTTCCACAAACATAAAATTACCGTAGCTGTTCTGCTTTTAGTGGTCCAGTGCGTGTGCACAGGCTGCTGCGCTCCTCTCCCGCACGGGGTAGCAATCGCATCATCACGCCTCTTTAGCCAATGGTAGGGATGCGAATGTCGACGCATTGCTGTTGCCAAAGTGCCGGCGTAAATAGATAGGAGCAGATGGATTTGCAGGGAAATAAAGACATCAATTCACGAAAGACACTCAGAATGTATACAGGAAAATCATAGCATATTCTGGTAAATGTTTCCATATTATTCAGTTGTAAAAGATAAAGATTACACGAGAAACTAAACCTGTATATCCTATAATAAAACGATATACTAAGGAAAAGGTGTATTACGCTAAGTAGACAGCTTTTTTCTATAACTGAGAACTCCATATTCAGTGACAAAGATTACTTTAACATAATCAACGTAGCAAATCCTGAGAATCTCATACAGCGGCTGCTGGTGAGCAGATAATTGGTGCGGCACAAAACTTTCCTTGACCCTGGTTTCAACTTTCAGCTCATTGGTCTCAACCTGTTTTCATTCATTATTCTTAATGAAGAAGTGTGCCATTGATCTGACCATTGATCCGTCAACCGTCGGCCATTTTTGCAGTGTTCTGTTTCAATGCATGAAATGCTGTTCTAAACATATAGTCGTCATGATAAGTGCAATTTTTTTTTTTTTTTTTTTTTGGGGGGGTGTTAGACAAGGATAGGGATATCAGAAAGGAGGGGCCGGGGAAATCAGGAGGGAGGACTAAGGTAGAGTTTGAAAAGGTGTGTTTTGAGTCTGCATTGAAATAGGGGGAGGGATTCTGCGGTCCTGACAGTGGTAGGCAAGTCATTCCACCACTGAGGAACCAGAACGGAAAACAGGCGTGAACGTGCAGCTCGACCGCCAGGTGCACGTAGAGAGGGAACCATAAGGCGACCAGAGCTGGCAGACCGGACTGGTCTTGTAGGGGAAAATTCACAGAACAAAAGATCTCCCTCCTAAAAGCATGATAAACAATCACAAGTCGAAATAAGACTCCACCTTAGTGAGCAGGCTGGTTCCTCCAAAGCGCTCGATGATGTATGCTAAAAGTGTATCGATATATCCTTAATAAAGTATGATATGTACCCTGTATAGTTTCAAACTGATTAACTGCTAAATTGTGCTAGAATTACACAGTGAGCCAGCCAACTGGGGGGGAGGCGTCTCAAACTGTGTAGTCAAGGACACGGGCAAAGCGAGATATGCCTTTACAGCTGATTTCTCCAGGACTCTCAATGTTTTATGCCAGAAGTGTATCTATTTGACCTAGAACATTAATTATAGCTGAGCTTATGAGAATGCAAGAAACCACAGTGAAAACTGTTGAAATGAGAGCAAAGAATGCAAAGAATGAAACGTACATTTACTCCCTTAGCAGAGAATAATTTATCAAATGTTTAGTATGTCTGTATATTAGAAAAGTATATTAGAAGTGAATAATTAATCAAATGTTTAGTATGTCTGTATATTTTCAAAGATGACTGCTGCTTAGTTCATCTTAGAAAAGCGAAAGATACAGAGTGACGTGTATGGATGACGTGTGTGTTAGAGGGGGGGCATCCAGAACTTTATGAGGTCAGGTAGTTTGCCAAGAGAAGGTGCGGGGTGAAGTGAGGACAGGGGGAGTCCTGAACTTTGTTTGTAGTTGGCAGAACGCCCTGAACTTTGTACAGAGTTGGCAGAGCATAAGGACCGTTGGCAATTTACCACAATGACGTTGTGGGAGGAGCGTTAGGAGGAGTTACGATAAGAACAGTGTGGGTGATTTGCCAGAATGAGGTTTGAGGAGGAGTTGTAGGTGGAGTAACTGTATATAAAATGGGTGTAAAAATGACAGTCGGGGTTCAGTTTGGAGAACTGATCCGGCTTTATGCGCTGCTGCTAATAAAGTCTGATTTTCCTGAAGAACTTGCTGCTGTCGTCTTTTCCCCCGCAAAGATGTTTTTCGACAAATTGAAGATTTGGACTCTGTCGTTTCCTAGACACGACAGTCTAGCTGGGGAGTAGGGAGTGATCAAGGATTGTATGTAAGGTGGGGCAGTCCCCTTAGCAGCCTGAAATGCCAACACTAGGGCCTTGAAACGGATGCGTGCGGCAATAGGAAGCCAGTGGAGGCCAATGAGAAGTGGGGTGACATGAGCCGACCTGGGCTGACTGGTTATCAGGCGGGCTGCAGCATTCTGGACCAGCTGGAGGGGCTTGATGGCACACGCTGGGAGACCGTCTAGGAGGGAGTTGCAGTAATCCAGGCGGGAAATGACGAGCGCCTGGACTAGGAGCTGGGTGGCTTTCTCCGTCAGGAGATGACGGATACGGCGTATATTATACAGAAAGAACCTGCAGGTTCTGGCAGTGGAGGATACTTGTGGAGCCAGGGTGAGGCAGTTATCAAGAGTCACCCCAAGATTCTTTGCCGTATGGGGGGAGGAAACTACAAAGTCCTCAACAGTCAGTGAGAGGTCGATTGACGGAGAGGACTTGAAGTCATCCACGCAGAGATATCAGCCAAGCAGGCAGAGATCTGTGTGGTGACTTGGGTATCGGGGGGGAAGGAAATAAAGAGTTGGGTGTCATCAGCGTAGGTATGATAAGAAAAGCCATGGGAAGAGATAACAGAACCAAGAGACATGGTGTATAGTGAGAAGAGGAGAGGCCCAAGAACTGAGCCCCTCCAAGTCACCTGGTAGGAGCGACCAGAGAGGTAGGAGGAAAACCGAGCGAGTGCAGACCCTTTGACACCCATCCCAGACAGCGATGAGAGCAGAATCTCATGGTTGACTGTATCGAAGGCGGCCAACAGGTTGAGGAAGATGAGGACAGAGGAGAGGGATTTGGCTTTAGCAGAGTGGAGTGCCTCAGTGACCGCGAGCAAGGCAGTCTCAGTGGAGTGACCACTCTTGAAGCCAGACTGGTTGGGGTAATATAGAACTACTGTGTGGTATCGCTCCTTCCTTTTCTATCCAAATCCATTGAACGAGCTGCCTCCAACCTACTCTCTTCCTTCTTCTCACAGAATAACCTGCTGGACCCCCACCAGTCCGGCTTCAGACCTGGCCACTCAACAGAGACCGCACTTCTTTCCTTCAATGAGTCCCTTCAGGCTGCACGAGCAGCCTCTCTCTCCTCTGTCCTGATCCTTCTTGACCTCTCTGCAGCCTTCGACACGGTCAACCACTCCATCCTCCTATCCTCCCTGGCATCTACAGGGATCTGTGGCACAGCCTTAGACTAGATTAAATCTTATCTCTCTGACTAGTCTTCCCAGGTGACCTGGGCTGGTAAGGTATCAACCCCTTGCCCCCTTGTGACAGGTGTTCCCCAGGGCTCAGTCTTCAGTCCCCTCCTCTTCTCCATCTACAGCAGATCCCTTGGCCCTGTTATCTCTGCTCATGGCATCTCCTATCATTGTTATGCCGATGACACCCAACTCTTTCTCTCCTTCCCCCCATCTGACACACAGGTCTCTACCTATATCTCTGCCTGCCTGAGAGACATCCAGAGCTGGATGGACAAGCACTATTTAAAGCTCAACCACAGTGACCTCATCTGCCAGTGCAAGAAATCTTGGAGTGGTGATGGATAACTCCGAGAACATTGCTACGGCGACCCGGGCATGCAGGTTCTTCCTGTACAATATCTGGAGAATCCATCCCTTCCTCAAAACCTACTCCATTCAACTCCTCATTCTAGCAATGGTCCTGTCCCGCCTGGACTACTGCAATTTGTTTCTGGCTGGCCTTCCAGCATCTGCCATCAGACCCCTACAGCTGATCCAGAATGCTGCAGCTCATCTGGTATTCAATGTTCCCAGACATTCACATGTCACCCCCCTGCTCAGCGACCTCTACTGGCTGCCTGTTATGGCTCGCATAAAATGTAAAACTCTGGTGCTCGCGTACCAGGCAGTTAAGGGATCAGCCCCTGCATACATTCAATCACTAATCAGAACCTATATGCCAGTCAGACCCCTCCGTTCCGTTACCTTTGGACGCTTGGCACCTCCCCTTCGTTGCACCTGCACTTCTTGGTCACGCGGGCTGTCTGGCCCCACGGTGGTGGAATTACCTTCCTGCAGATGTCAGAACAGCAGAGTCTCTGACATCTTTCAAGTGCAGACTGATGACTCATTTCTTCAGTCTGCACCTTTCCCTCCCTACCTCACCACCATGATTAGCCATGTGCATGTCATAGATTATAATTGCACTTATGTATATCGTTATTGTAGTACTCAGGGTATTCTAGCTGCCAACCATGGTATGCTAGTTGGTAAGTTGATGTACTCTTCAAGAGTTCAAGTTGTATCTATGTGATCATGCTAGGGCTCAATACTGTACTTTCCTCATGGGTCCTCAACGCACTTGTCCCTGGGTTTAATTTGTAGTGTAACGTAAAAATACTGGTCAGAGACTGTTGTGCTTGGGCTCATCGTATTCGAGAGAACCTATTCAAAGACAGTAGATAATAGCATTTCTATGTACACATTCCTTTGTAGAAATATACAACAGCAAAACGGACAACAATGATAATTCCTCCAGAGAAATGTAAGTAAACAATGGACATTCTATGAACATTTCTCTGAGCACATTTTTATAATGAGAAACTATTATGCATTTGGTCCACTGGACACTTGAAAAAGATACTGACATTACCTTATCTCTTGTAGTCACTAAAATGGCCCACCTTTCTGTTGGTAATGGTGGTGCCATGATTGAATCTCCCTCTTGAGAGTCTGCTGGTTTGAGCCCCCCTTGGGCATATAATCGCTTCTATTCATTAAAATTCACAAGCCTAGTTTTTCTTTTTGTAAGGGGGTTCATTATCTATTATGATATCAAACGCTACCCTCAATTATTTTCAACAGGTGATTGACATTTATTTAGCCCATTTATTTGTTTGACACACGCTGTGACAGCACATAGCCTATAATTCCTAACTTTCAATGTGCCACCAAGTCATTCCCTGATTGAATTAGCATAAAACTGTTCTCTCCGCTTGTGTGTAGTAGGTGTTCTGGCACAAAATGGCTGCTGTTTATCACCCAGGTGGGTGCTACACATTGGTGGTGGTTGAAGCGGGATTCCACATCATCATGGTAAAGGACCCTCTGCGTGGGGAAGGAGATTACCTGCATGTGTGTGTGTGGTACAGTGTGTGTGGTACAGTATGTGTGTGCGGTACAGTGTGTGTGTGTGTGTGTGTGTGGTACAGTGTGTGTGTGTGTGTGTGTGGTACAGTATGTGTGTGTGGTACAGTGTGTGTGTGTGTGTGTGTGTGTGTGTGGTACAGTGTGTGTGTGTGTGTGTGGTACAGTGTGTGTGTGCGGTACAGTGTGTGTGTGTGTGTGGTACAGTGTGTGTGTAGTACAGTATGTGTGTGTGGTACAGTGTGTGTGTGCGGTACAGTGTGTGTGTGTGTGTGTGGTACAGTGTGTGTGTGTGTGTGTGTTGTACAGTGTGTGTGTGCGGTACAGTGTGTGTGTGTGTGTGGTACAGTGTGTGCGTGGTACAGCTGCTCTCCCTGGTTGGCCTTTCCCTGCAGCTGTATAGGTTTACAGTAGAGCACTGTGCGGGGCTGTTCTTCTCATCCCATTCCCGCCTGCAGAGAGAGTGACTGTGGCCACCTGCACCACTGGCCTATAGCCATCCAGCAAATGAGTCATTCACAACAACAGGAACATACGCATTCTGAATCAATTTTAAAAAAGGGGAGAGGCATGGTTTGACTTTTATTTAAAATACAGACATGGGCAGGCTGAGAAAAACATGATGTCGCAGCAACGCAATGCCTAGCAGCATGCAGACATGGTCGGGTATGGGATGCACTTTTCTGTTTCAGGCTTTCTCTTGCAATTCACCTGTAATTATACAATTATATGGACTATAATCATTTCCAGGCATAAGACATGTCTGTAATAGCAGGTACCATGTACATTAATGTGAGGTGCATGTAATAGCATGTAGCATATAGCATGTACATTACATTAATGGCATTTGGCAGACGCTCTTATCCAGAGCGACGTACAGTTGATTAGACTAAGTAGGAGACAATCCTCCCCTCGAGCAATGCAGGGTTAAGGGCCTTACTCAAGGGCCCACAAGAGCATGTACATAAATGTGATGTGCATGTCATAGCATGTAGCATGTACATTAATGTGAGGTGCATGTCATAGCATGTAGCATATAGCATGTACATGAACTATAATGTGGGGGGGGGGCACTGTGGATGGGTCTTCATACACAATCTTTCCAGATCATTTTCTATGCCTATTTTCTATGTGGTCCTCCATCTTCAAGTTAAACTACAAGTTTTTCATCAGGTTCAAGTCTGGAGATGGAGTTTCTGGTCAGAAAACCATGTATTGGCTGCTTTTGAGCAATGCTTGGATCGTTGACTTGCTGAAAGGTTCATTTGCAACCTGCTGGCAGAAGGATCAGCAGATAAAAACAATATCAAAGCACTCTGATTGGACAAAACAACATCGAAGCCCTCTGATTGGACAAAACAATATCAAAGCACTCTGATTGGAATCAGAAGAGGTCAGAATTCAGCTGTGCGAACAAAAATGACCTCATAGTAATGGTGAAATATAGTGCTGGCTGGATATTGCGTTTTATGGGGTCGTTTTGATTTAATATATTGTAGCAATAAAGGCAATTCAGTTCAATTGAGATTGTTGCAGGGTGTGACAGTGGCAACACTTTACTCTGAATGGTGGTCGTGCCAATAACATAAAATTACTGCGATGCCCACCCACCCTTAACCTCAAGCCGAATGAACTCCTCCACCCCTGAAAAAAGAACTCAAAACAATACAGAACTGGAAGGCTGCTTTATTGTTAAGAAAAAGGTTCGTGCTCAAATGAAGACAATCTTTCATAAATTCTTACTAAGAGTCCCAAGTGGTTGTGCAACACACTATCTTCTCTCCTACTTTATTAGTGGCAAATGATCAACAATCAAAAAGCAGTTCTCAAGTATTTCAACAAGAAAATAAAATAGCATCTCAGTCATGCCAAAAAATAAAATGGTTACATAAATGATTATCGATACAAAAGAAGAGCATCAGGAGTGAAATGGACAGACGCGTAGAACAGAACGCGGAAAAGGCAAGCTGCTTTTCCGCCAGCCAATATGGCCTGTAGAAAGAGCGTGAGAAAACAATGCTTGAGTTCATGTTTGGTAAATAATGCAGCTTTTAAAAATAAATGTAAAAAAATAAAACAGTTAATGATGTCTTTTTAGATTTTTCATTTGTCAGGAAGGTTTTAGGACTCAAATAAGGTCAGATACAGATTTCACATTGTGCTCCATTTTGACTAGCTTCCACTGTTTAACATTTTGCTATGGCATCATTCTATGAGTTCTCACCAATAAAAAAGCAGGAAAAGGCACGTGCCGTGAAAAAAGAACAACAAACAAATAATTTGTTAATGTGAAATTAAGAACTTAAAGAACAGCAACGACAAACAAAAACAACTCAATATCAAACTTCAATGGCACTTGCATGTTTTGGGGTAGAGGTTTGATACTGGGGAAGAGGACAATGTTGTCGCAACTATGGTTTTTACTGCTGCCAAATTTTGTTAAATGATTTTCTGACAAACCCATGGGAGAAGTTATCAGAAGTAAGGATTCTTGATTACTCGTATAATGGGTGGGGGAAGTCTTGGGGGTTTGTATTGGGAGTGGAATGAAAATGTCGGACATCGAGGAGTGTTTGGGGAATATACTCCCATGAGTCTGGCAGCAGTGGGTGGTTTCAAGCCACCCAATCAGATCAGCCACCCAAGATGCCTGGGGGCATGTGGACAATATACAGTATGTACAAACAATACTGTCGGTTGCGCAACTGTCTCAGTGACACAGGCTACACAATCCTCTACAAGCTGCTTGTTCAGTGTCCATTGCAAGGCAGCAGACCCAAAAGAAAAAAGGCTTTAGTTTTGGTCATTTGCTGAATGCACAAAAAAAACCCGAAAAAAATAAACTTAAGTGAGCAAGTACTATTAGAACGGCTTCCTCCTTTAAAGTCAAGGAGGGGGGGGAAGTGATGGACAGTGTTCATATACATGTATAGTCATATATAGTTTTTTGCTTTTTTGATATATAGTTCTTTATTTGATTTCCCCCCTCTATAGTGAAAAGTATCCCCAAAAAATACTTAATCTAACAAATCGCGTCACAATCTAACAAGTGTGACAAAGGGTGTCTGCGGGAAGCCATTCTATTTTTGTTATATTTACTATTTGTAATTAGATTAATAGCTGTAGTATTTTTCAGTAATTTTTGTATTTACAAAAACTATGCATGCCGATAAAATAAAATAATATGTTACATTATTTATAGTCTCTTAAAAAGTTCATCCTTAACTTTTCAGCATTTTGTGCCATTTACAATATAGCCTCTACTGTACATATCTTTTTTTTACCATTTATTTTTATGTACGCATGTATTTTTGTTTATACACTATTTATATCCTAGATGGGCACAAAAATGGATGGCATAATTGTCATTATGATTTTCATTCAGTTTATTTGGTTCAAGTTGACACCCACACTGATTTGGAGACCTCATGCAGCAACTGGACCAAAGAACTCTTTAAAAGGAAAGGGGGATTCATAGACAGGAAGTGACATCACTGCACAACAGGAAGTGCAAAAAGCTCTGGTGTTGTGTCTCGGCTCACGATAAGATGCGTCCAGTGCTCGGCTTATTTGGCATTTGTTTGCTGTTCCTCCTCTGTTGAGGAGTATGGCTGACCAGGGGGTATAGAGCACTTTATTAATTTTTGCTGTTTGCAGACTTGAGAGCTTCCATCAAAACTATAACACCACACCCACCTCACATGTAAAATTGTGTGCTGTTGAAACCTTTTGCATCGCCTTCACAGTGTTCCATCCGAGCTCAAGAAGAGACTTATCATCGGGGGGTACATGAGGACAGTGGTTTAGTATACTAACCGTTTGTTTTTCTGCAGACAATCAAATTTGTGTAATCCTATTAACAATAATAATTATAATAACAATTAAAAAAACTACCGCATGACTCCACTACTGATAAAGGCTGGTTTGGTAAGCAAAATATGTATCACTGAGATGCTCCTAGCCCTGTTTTTTTATTTATTATTATTTTTTATTAAAAATGGACTCCCAGGAAGTGCCGTGCCGGTAAAAGTGCACCAGTGTCACAACCTCCTTTAACACCTAGATGGGACTCGCATGGCGGAAAATCGCTGACACTCAAGTCAAAAGGCCTGTTGAATTGCACCATGTATCCCATGTCATCACAACTACGTCCACGTCTGTTCCAGCCACAGCGACGCCACATTGGCTCACTGTGTTTCACACGCCATACCTCACATTCATACAAAATGCATCTACAGTGTATTGTAGGTAATGGGGCGGACTCGAGCAGTGCTTACAGCATGCGTTGCGTTTTACCCCTGCTGAGCCCAGTAACAGCATGCCTTACTCAACAAGGCGCGTCTCCTTGGCTCCTCCAGTATCCCATGGTTCACCTCTCCCGCCTCCCATGAAATACATCCTGAATTTACTTACATTCGTTAAAGACACAGTCGAAACTGATACCTTACGAAAAGAAAATGCGCACAATAAAAGCTCAAATAATAAAACAGCCTGAGGCACCACTATAGAATGAAAAGACAGCATAAAAAAAGAAAACAAATAAAGAATAAATATCAGAGCTGGTAGGCTTGGAAAATAATATTGCTGTGTAATATAAACAAGTTTCTTGTTTTTTTTTTCCTTGTTCTCTGCAAACAGGCATTCCCATTCACCTCGTTCACATAACCCAGAGCAGCACATTCTTGTATTGTTTGTTATTTAATGTGCCAAAATAATGGCAATAATTAAAACAGCAGCTACTGAATGTTTGCAATTTATTTCAACCAAAGGCAGCTACAAAGAGAGATGTGTCTGTTTGGTTGGTACCATTTATTAAGGGCAGGATTGACTTTGGATTTTTAGCTTTCTTTTAAATCCAATATAGTGTATCACCATCAATATAATAATTAAAATTTTCATCTTTTTATATATTCTTTTCTTCCCAGTGGACAGCCTCAAACTTCTGGTCGAGCCACTGTTGTGGCCTGTAGTATTACTGTCTTGTGGACTATGTTTAATCATGCAAGATTCCTGATCAAAACATGCCTTCATGCAAGTCATTTCTATGCATTGAACGAGCACGGTTATTTATTTATCTGGAAATCTGTCTGAGCAAGTCCCCCATTTCAGCCCAGGTCAAAACCCTGATTAGTTCCCCTTCCCAATCAGTGTGAAAGCCCATGTAGAAAATTCTTTTATATGCGGGTATAACAAAGATAAAATGGTTTAGTAATGTGGGCAATGTTGATTGTTTTTTTCCTAGTTCCCTTTTTTTGCAGCTCAGACCGTAAGATGCAAGTATACTCAGCATGAACAAACAAAAAAACAAACCCTTATATTTTTTGGGGTTTTTCTCTATCTCTCATTTCCTCCACCTCTCTCAGTGTCACTGTGTTAGTCTTGCAGCCACCACCTCTCCACATATGAAAATGACTGAGATAACCCTTCAGACTGCATTGAGGTGTTGTTTTAAGAGTCCAGCAGTGCTGTTTCCTTTGGGAAAAAGTCCACCATGGCACTGTTTCTGAACAGGAATCCATGCGTGGTGAAGGAGGAGATTTTGTGTGTCTTCCTCCACTTGCTTCATTAACACTCCTCGTTAGTCACAGATGTCCCCCCCAACAAACACGGTTTTTGCCAACACGGGAGTGGCATCATCTTCTTTTGAATCTTCATTTTTCTTACTAGTTATTGAAATCTTAAGTCTTGATGCAACAAGATCACACAGTAAGCTGATTATGTTTGGTTTAATTGAGTCTAAGTGTTTTCAAAGCTGTAAGAAACCACGCCCGCTGTTTCTTCTGCATTGGTACATTAATGGAGTCTGTAAACAATTATTTTATTTGTATTTTCACTTTTTCTCTTTTTTTGTTGTTTAAACTTGCAAATGAAATAATCTGCTTATTGTGATTTCATGGGGTTTCCTCTCTTTGCTTTTAACATATTATTATTATTGTTATTTTTAGTCATTATTATTAGTTGATTATTGTTATCGTATTCTAACACTTAGATTCCCTGACGTCTTTTTGGTTTCGGCCTTTCTCTTTCCTGCCCCGGCCCTCGTGCTCCTCCTGCCTGTCTTTGTCAGGTTTGGTCACGCTGTCGTAGGAAGGCAGGGAGGCAGTCGAGGGCGTCCCCTCTTTTTTCTCCTGATTGGTCCCCCCGTTCTCCAGCTTGTCCGCGGCCGGCCTGCGCTTGCAGACGAAGCCCCGTCGGGACAGGTGGAACCGGTACGCGCGCTGGATGGTGATGGCCGACACCTCCTCCTGCTTGCGGCGCAGGGTGGTGGTGATGGGCTCGTAGGACACCTTGGACGGGTTGGCGGCCACAAAGCGCTCCTCCATCTGCTGCCGCAGCATGTCCAGCTCGCCGCTGTCGCCCAGGACGCGCTTGGTGAAGGCGAACAGGATGTCCAGACAGTGGATGCGGTCGCCGCTCACCATGGGCATGTCCATGGCGATCAGCTCGATGGTGTTGGGTTTGGGCACCCGGAGCGGGTGCTCCAGGGCGTCGGCGAAGTCGGACAGCTTGGCGTAGGCGATGAACTGCGAGGCGTCCGGGTCGAACTTCTCCCAGATCTCGTAGAAGGTCTCGAAGTCGTCCTCGCTCAGCGGGTCGGCGCTCTCCTCCGTGGCCACGCTGAAGTTCTCCAGGATGATGGCGATGTACATGTTGACCACGATGAGGAAGGAGATGATGATGTACATGACGAAGAAGAAGATGCCCACCGAGGGGTTGCCGCAGTTGCCCTTCACCGAGGTGCCCGGGTTCTCTTTCTCCAGGCTGCAGTCGGGCGGCCGGTTGAGGATGGGGAGCAGGAGCCCGTCCCAGCCTGCCGACGTGGTGATCATGAACAGGCAGATCATGCTGTTGCCGAAGGTCTCAAAGTTGTACATGTCGTCGATACCCGCCTCCCGCTTCACGTAGGCGAAGTTGGACATGCCGAAGATGGAGAAGATGAACATGACCAGGAAGAGCAGCAGGCCGATGTTGAACAAGGCGGGTAGTGACATCATCAGCGCGAACAGCAAAGTCCGGATGCCCTTGGCGCTCTTGATCAGACGCAGGATGCGCCCGATTCGGGCCAGACGGATCACCCGGAACAACGTTGGTGACACAAAGTACTTTTCGATAATGTCGGCCAGGAACATACCTATGGTACAGAGAGGAAGCAAGAGGAGAAACAAGTTCACATGTGGTAAAAATGTTCTCAGTATTTCTATACATCCTGGTTTCACCATGCAGAAATTACAGCACATTTTATAAATGGTCCATTTCAGAGAGCATAATATTTGGGACAAATGGCTTCATGTGTATAAGAGAGTTTTCAGTGTCTAAGCTTTTGATTGCCTTTGGAGTCTGTTATTGGTGTTTGTCAACATAAGGACCAGAGTCAAAGGTAATCAAAAGCCGAGACACTGAAAACTCAAAGACAAAAAAATACACCTGATTAATTAGGAACATAGGAACATGGAAGATAGTCAGACGGCTTGTGGACATGTACACCAGAGCAGGTAAGGTGAAACAGGGATAGAACCTGTTTGTTCACCTGAGTTGTCACCCTTCATATGGTGTAGAAGAGCTGTATTATATTGGTAACAAGAAAATGGAATACCATCAATGCTGATCTATGGATATAGTCATATAAGGGAACTTGGAAGCAAAAGTTTCTTATTACTAGTGTACTTAATTGGTGGAGTTCCTCTCTGCTTTCTATGCAAATTGATGATGACAACAATTTCCTATCCATCAGAGGAATGCAGACACTTCAATGAGCACAGGTTTAGGCTAAGATCTAGTGACCAGTGAGGCCTCATGGCAAAAATTTGGAGGGGGAAATTCTTCTTAAAAAGCAGAAAAAAAAAAAAACCTTCACTCACCCACGATGGAGAGGATGACCACAACCACGTCGAAGATGTTCCATCCGATGGTGAAGTAGTAGTGTCGCAGGGCGAAGAGCTTCAGCACGAACTCGCTGGTGAATGCGATGATGAAGATGAAGTTGATCCAGTAGAGGATGTCCTCCATTTCCTGCGTCTGGTCATCCGTCTCCACCATCATGGTGACCATGTTGAGGCAGATCAGGATCATGATGGAGATGTCAAAGACCTGTTGAGTCACAAAGTCGAAGACCATCCCCTGGATTTTGTTCTGGGATGGAGGAAAGAGAACGGATTTAATTGAAAATCAGTCGTCATGGTTACAGTAATTATAATTTTTCTTGTTTTTATAGGTATTATTTCCCATTTCATTTCCTTGTTAGCTCGAACCAGTTAAATTGCCGCTGAAAAATTGCTTACTAGAAAGCACTATAAAAATCATACTAGTTAGCTAGCTAGTTGCCATAAGAGGTACAAAATTACACAATTACAATCATAAGTGCCATCTACTATCTGCATGCTTGCAGTAGATGGTGTGTAACTGTATAGTCACAGTGCAAGTGTGAGAGAACACATACCAGTGGTCGAGGAATGGGTTTCTGTGGTTTCTTGGAGCCCAGTTTTTTCATGGCATTGTAGTATTTTTTCTGCTCTTCAGTCATGAAAATATCCTGACCCCCAAAGTATATAAACAAAAGAAAATAGTGTTACAATCTCTCATGGACCTATGTGACACATTCCATCAAACCTTTGTCATGAATATTGTCTGCATTCAACATCTGTATTTAACTTTGACTTCAAAAACAGTGTGACAAGTTAATATTGGCTTAACCAATAGCTGAATCACAAAACTGCCAAAAAAAGAAGAAAAATATCCATTTGATTTGATTTCATTAGTGAACTCACAAAAGTGAACCCAATCGCTAAAAAATCAAGCAAAGGCTGTCCACATATATATGACAATGGTCATTCTCTTTGGCCCTCAAATCCAAATCCAGCCCTGTTTCAGTGCCACCGATTGGCCAGACTGAGTTGCTGATCCCTGATATAGTGAGTATGACATTGCAGTGTCTGGGTTTTGGGTTTTAGGGAAATGCAAGAAAGAAAGGAGCGGGTCTTATCTTCTTCTTCTGCTGGTTGAAGTTGTCAATGATCACGCCAATGAAGAGGTTGAGGGTGAAGAAGGACCCAAAGATAATGAAGATGACGAAGTAGATGTACATGTAGATGTTGTCCTCATAGATGGGTTGGTCCTCCACCTGTAGGAAGGGGGAGGTAGGAAAAGACACAGATTCCATTTATAAATGATTACACTCATGCGGTAAAATATTAAATATTTGAAACAGCTCAGGGTCATTTGTCCCAATACGTATGTCGGTTTGGAATGGACTTGATTCACTGAATGACATTGTTGTGTGAAACAAAAACAAACAAAAAAAAAAACTTAAGACTACAAAACCAACTCTTAAAATTAACTAAGCCTAAACTGAAAGCTAAATGCAGTTGAAATCAATAGCCTATTTATGTAATAGTTGTATTGATAGACGGTGTTAATATGTGATCTTAACTGCTTAAATTGAATTCTGCATATAGTTTTACACATGTCAGAAACAAGTTGAATGCTGAAATGTTTTTGGAAATGTTATTTTGCACAGTTTCCCATCTAATTTGATTGTATGCATGTTTCCTGATTGAGGCCAATTGTTTGATTTTAAAAATGCAAATTTAAAAAAAAGTATTAGTACAGAGGAAAAACAACCAATTAGACACAACTGTTCCAATACATTTGCATTTAACTCAAACTGATCTGTTTCACACCATTTACACTTTGAGGTCATTAAATTCTTTTACATGTTGAAATAAATGCAGTACCAAAACCCAACATACTTTTCTGGAGTCTACTGCAGCGTACATGATGTCCATCCAGCCTTTAAAAGTGGCCTATTCAAGAGAAAGAGAGAGACAGAAGGTGAGCGGAAGAGAATTGGAATGCGTTTTTGTCCCACGGCAGTCATGCACTGTACGTCCTGAGTGGCCTGATTGTGCGTATGGCGAAGAGGAAATGAAAGACTGCTTACATGTTTAACGTCAAGTCAGCAAAAACTATTTAAATTGATACTACAGAGTACTAAATAATATCAAGGTCAGAAATCATTGTATACTTGTAGCTTTGGTGGTACTGTTCTAGACCACATCATCTTAGATTGGTCTGGACCAGGGGTCTCCAATCTTATCCTAAAAGGGCCGGCGTGGGTGCAGGTTTTTGTTTTAACCCAGCAGTAACACACCTGATTATACTAATGAACTAATCGTGGTCTTTAATCAAGACCTAGATGAGTAGAATCAGCTGTCTTAGTCCTGTGCTAAAACAACAACCTGCACACACACCGGCCCTTTCTGGATAAGATTGGAGACCCCTGGTCTGGACCCTTCCAGACCCTTCCAGACCCCTCACCCAGCCCATGGTCCACCGCCCTTCTCCTCGTCCAGACCCCTCACCCAGCCCAAGGTCCACCACCTTTCGTCATTCCTGCCTTTCCCCTCAGACTGATCTGCTGGTTTAGACCCTCGCCGGTATTTCACTTTGTCTCGCCTGCTCTCCATTGACCTGGCTGCCCGGATTATGACCCTTGCCTGTCCCTTCTCAACAAACTGCTTATCCTGTGTTGTCCTGTTTGCTGAACCTGAAGTGTCAGACCTTGTTAATAAAGATTCCTTTTCTATCAGTTCTGAGTTGGTTCCAGATAATCTTGATGAATAACACCACCAATACTTGACTGGAACACCAACTCTCTCTCCACCTTAATAAGACATTTACAGTCATGAATGAATGTTGGACTAAACATTGTGTCCATCCTTCATTTCTCAGTGTTGGTGGATGAGATGATATCTGTGGGGACTAGTGGTCACAAAAGTCTGCTTTCACATTCAAAGACTCCGATTTAAAAAAAGGACCAAATCTTTCTTAGAAGATAATTCAGTGGCAGCAGATTTTGGAGAAAGAAGACCGTCTGAAGACAACTAACAATGTCATCTAACACAAGAACATTGAACAAAATGAATAAAAAATAAATAAAACATAATTTTAAATTGCGCGTTCTTTCGCATTTGGGATGTAATGTTCTGTGTGAGTGTCATCAAATTTCAATACATGGTGGGAATGTCACACCTGACACCACCACTGCAAAACAGCATGTACATATAGAGGAGCATTTTAAGAATGAAGACACACTGCATCAATATTGATAAAAATGCAATTGTGAGGAGGTAACAAATACTATGTTATTTGTGTGTTGTAGTGCTTTAGAAGGTATGCCTTTAGAAGAATATGACAAAGCCAAGATTAAGCCACTCAGGCAAATAAGTGTGAACAACACCAAAAAGACAGTGAAAAGGATATAATGACAGAGTTAATTCACCTCTTAGAGGGTCTGTTTGATTTGGATCAAATAGACTCTGTAAGAGTCATCTTACTGTGAACGAGGAGGTGTTCCCTCACCACTTGCAGCAGGGCCAGGTAGCCGGCCCCCACATTGTCAAAGTTGATCTTGACGTTCTTCCACCGGACCTCGGTGTAGTTGGCGTAGATGAGGTTGAAGCACTCGGTCCGGTTGTTGACATCCTCAGGCTCAAAGCGCTCCTCAGCCGTCTCGTTGTGACAATAGTAATACTTCCCCGCAAACAAGTTAACCCCCATGATACTGAAAATTAGCCAGAAGATGAGGCACACCAGCAACACATTCATAATGGAGGGGATGGCTCCGACCAGGGCGTTGACTACCACCTAAACCAGGGAGACAGGGCACCACTTTGTGACAATATCAGAATGCAGCCCTTCACTCAGTAAATCTCACACACACACACACACATACGCACAGTAGCTGCATACCTGCATGACATTACTCTCATCTTGTCATTAGGTGTCATTTATAAGAGTATTTATTTGTCAATATGACATCCAAGTAAAATATAGTTTTCAATGCCTTTCAGTCTGAGAAACAACTTTACCTCATACCAACTCTGTCAACTGAAAATCAATAAGGAATAATTAAGGAATATTCAGTGCTCCTTGAATCAGGCCACCTAATTGCTCAGGTTTAACAAAAGGAAACAAGATGCTGTTTCCAATGGAGTTTTCAATTCCGTGCTCTACAGGTAATTCAGTGAAATGGGGAAAAAAAACTCTTCAGAAAGAATTAAACTCAGGTTGGACAAAATCTGGGTCAGTAGGTTTTACAGTGCAGTAGCTTTCTATGTAAAATGTTTTACAGTGAAATAGCTCTCTATGTAAAATGTGGTCAGTAGGTTTTACAGTTAAATAGCTCTCTATGTAAAATGTGGTCAGTAGGTTTTACAGTGCAATAGCTCTCTATGTAAAATGTGGTCAGTAGGTTTTACAGTGCAGTAGCTCTCTATGTAAAATGTGGGTAAGTAGGTCTTACACTGCAATACTCAGCTTTTCAAAATGCAAAAAAGACTGAAAGAATCACTTGTGTCCAGTGTAGTAGAAAGTGTTGCATTGGCTCTGACTGCACTCCTTTGAGGGATGAGACTGTGTGATTGCAACTGCACTGCACCATACAGGACTGGACGGCTTACACTGGAAATACATTTCTCTAAAATAGCATCACAAATATGTAATACAGCCAATACTAAGTAATTCATATAAATTAATGCGTAGTGGTTTTCCATATGCTTGTATGCAGCTCGCTGTGCCCGCAACAACAACCACACTTTTTAAGCTTACAATGCAAAGCTGAAGCGGTTGTGAAAAATTCTGACCCAACCCACGCTCCTTTTAATGACCTCCATTCACCAATCATATATACCTGCTCCCTGCACATGTCGGGCGTGAATTAGCAGCGAATGAGTTGCATGTGCTTGAGTGTGCTTCACACAGAGCACTCAGCAGGCAGGGGTTTCGATGGGCAGCTGGACACGCCATATTCCAACCCTCCGTTTCTTATTTGGAATAAGAGGTTGGAAAACAGCTGTGGAATAACTATGTTGGCAACTGACTGGTTGCCTTTGTAGAAATTCAATAAAATGTGATTTTATATGGGGCTGTTGTGTAGCGTATCCTGTGTTTGGAAGTGTTCCCGTGCATGCATGGGGCAGAAGCGTAGCAGTCCTTATAGGCCAGGCTGCATAGAACTAGATGGGCCAGAACGACCTAGGTGAACATTTGCAGTTGGATGTGGTGGTGCAGCCAAGGTAAATGGGTTGGCCCACCCATGCCATGGTGCCTATTATCTGGTATTGAACCTAGATTGTGCCAGTGCTGACTGCTGTCTGGTCAAAAATGGTCGTCTGTCAAAATGTGCATGGGGGTTCCTTTGGGTTCCGCTTCGAGCTCAAGCCTTAGCCAGTGTAAAATAATGCAGCAATGTAAAATGAGAACATCAGGTTTTTTATTTTATTTTAATTATTGCATTTCACCGGGGGGAAAGATATACAGGGGTATGCAAAAATTTGGGCACCCCTGATCAAAAACCCATGGTCGTTAACACCAGACAGAACAGCCACTGCAGTAGGTTATGGGGTTACTTCAAAATAAAAAGTTCAGCCATGGAATTACCCTCCCCTGACTCACTGAAGCCCTAACAAGTAAATCACCTGGGCCTGAGCCTTAGTAATCATCTTTTTAGATGAATAATCAAAAACGGTTCCAAAACTTTTGCACTCTTGCACTCTAGCACTTTATCCTTTTTTATAATTTATTAACAGTAAAAACTGAAAATAAAGAGCAATCTTGCCTTTGCAAATTTGCAGAAAGGTCTCATTTACAGTTTAGGTTCGCTTCTGTTCATCAAGCTATTCAATTGAATAATTTTTTGACCAGGGGTGCAGACATTTTTTTTGCATAGAACTGTAGTTATATGTTATGAACTCATATTAGAACTATAAAGTTAGCTAACACACTTAATTTTCAAGTAATTGGCCAGCTAGTATAGATGGCAAAATATAGCTGTAGATCAAAGACAGCAGCGTGTGCAGATTGCGCTACAGAAGACAGTTCATTCACAGAAAACAGCATGTCAGCTGATTCTGATGCTGTGGAGATCTAAGGCCTTATGTGACTTCTTCCCAGAAAAGATTCCAGCCTTATGCCAAGAAGCAGTGGAGAGCACACTTACTCGAATTGAGTGCTAATATGTTGTTAGCTTTTATTGATTTCAGTTCTATGAGGTGCAGCAATGAGGTATGATATGATGTTATGATTCGGTAACATGGCAGTCACTGATGTAGCCACCCTACTGGCAGCCGATTCACAATAAAATGTTCAGTGTTAACCATAGAGGATGGGTCTACAAAGTCCAAAAGGTATGAAATGTACCCCCCGGGGTAAAATGTACTTTCTCATAACTGATTTAATGCTGAGCGATTTGCTGTGTACCACTATGTGTCATAAATACCATTATCCACACTGGAATATAAAGAAAGTACATTCTAACAAAATAAGCATTATAAAACAAATTAATATACATTTATATATATACACACACCTGGAATATACCTGGAAAATCACCAGTACAAAATCACTGTGTGTGGATGATAGGTTTCCAATGTCCCACAAACAGCATTCATCAGAGCAGATAGTTTCCCATAATGCATCTATGACCTCAAGCTGCACAGGAAACTCTCAGTACAGTGCACCTTTTCAGCTTTTCATAAAATATTTACCTCACTCACTTATCTCACTTCCCCAATTCAAACAAGGAAGGGCAAATGGGTTATAGAACAATCACACAAAGTGGGGTAAGGTGGGGTCAGAATTTTAGAGCAAGGATTTTAAGCTCTTTTTTTTTTTCTTAGTTTTTTCTCAGAATTCCACCCATATTTTCCACTTACCCTCTGAATTTAGCTGAACGACAAAGGCTGTTATTATCAGCCACATGCCAAAAATGACAACACTACATTAACATTCCTAGGCCCACTGGCCTACAATAGCACAAGCCAGCCATAATTTGAAAAATATCAAGCCATTACAGTGAAATATCATGACTTCATGATGAAGGCTTTTTCTAAGTGGAAAAAGTGTTTTCTTTGTCTAATCCTACACCAGTTATTGAGGCCGACGTGCCAAAAATTCCAAAACATTAGTACTTCGGGTGTGTAAACATAGTTTTTTTTATCTCTAATCCATCTACTTCATAGTTTAGTTTACTCTTGTGATTATACTAGCAGATATATCCTTTTACATTTTGTATATGTATCAAAAGAGAGCATAAACATGTTAAATACTTGGTTGTAATGATATATTATCATTGTCACTGTCTGGCTCTGTGTTGAGAATACGAGAATCAAGCCACTGTATAAGACAAGAATGACAACAGCTGACTTTTAGGAATACAGTGTATTATATAGTATAGTCATTTTTGAGAAATGTATTGGTGTAAAAAGGAAGGGACAAAACTACATTGATGTACATTGTGAGCCCTATGTGAGTAAAAGCCGTTCAGAGTGTAAGGAAGGGGTTCTTTTTAGTGCCACCACTTCTCCAGACAAAGGCAAGATGATGCCTACAAATTTCACATCCAATGGGAGGCATCATCATACCCTCCTACTATTGGCTGGTTCAGCCATGTTATGAGCAAAACCATGGCTTTCCTGTGCAGCCAGCACTGTGCATCTGCCTTCAGTCAGGAAACTAAACTGTGTTTTCTAGCAGTGCAAGGCTGAACGACTGGGTGACAAGTGGCTGCATCAATCTACATTAATGACGATATTGGCTACATTATTGATGATATTGGCTATATTTATGATGATATTGGCTACATTTATGATGATATTTGCTACATCTATGATGATATTGGCTACATTAATGATATTGCCTACATTAATGATGATACTGGCTACATTATTGATGATATTGGCTACATTAATGATGATATTGGCTACATTATTGATGATATTGGCCACATTTATGATGATATTTGCTACATCTATGATGATATTGCCTACATTAATGATGATGCTGGCTACATTATTTATGATATTGGCTACATTTATGATGATATTTGCTACATCTACGATTATATTGCCTACATTAATGATGATATTGTCTACATTAATGATGATGCTGGCTACATTATTGATTATACTGGCTACATGAATGATGATATTGGCTACATTACTGATGACACTGGTTACATTAATAATGACATTGACTATATTAATGGTGGTATCGACTAAATTAATGATAATTGCTACATTAATGATACTGGCTACATTACAGGTGATACTGGCTGTATTAAAGGTGACATTGTCTACATTATTGATTATACGGGCTACATGAATGATGATATTGGCTACATTTGAGGATATTGGCGACATTGTTGATACTGGCTATATTACTGATGATACTGGCAGAAGCTTAGCAAATTTCTCACTCCCACATCTGGACTGAAGTGTACATGTAGATCCTGGACAAAACGAGAGAAAGAGTGTGGTACACTCATTTCAGGGATGCTGGGAGGAACACAGGCACCATCAGTGCCAGTGACAGGATGGGACAATAGGGTTGGGGGGGGGGGGGTATAGTGCTGGAGTTCGGGATTGGGAATGGAGAAAAAGCAGAGCTATGGGATTGAGAGGCCAGCAGTGCTGGGGGTAAACAGACAATGACAATGACCTGGAGCAACCGGCCACAACCATCAGAAAAAAGACACATGGATATTTGCAGTCCGTCATGTTGACCAGCCCCCATTATAGTAGCTACGATTGATAACAGTGCTTTTTTTACTTAACAGCTTTTACTCATTCCAATTGTCAAGATGGCAAAAGGTTTAAGTCATTCAGGGTTCCTTAGGATTCCTCTGCAACCCTCCCACCAACAGTATGTCAGGCCTAACCCTAAACCCAACCCTAACCCAGTTCTGCTCTCCTCTAGTATTCTGTGGCTTGTTTGGTTAAAAAGAGTCAGGGACGTAGCACACCTTCTTCAGTCACATATCACACGTGTACAATGTACAGTCTACACTTTTCGCTTACTGCTGACACTGTACGTGCTTCTGGCTGTTCTTTTTTCTGATGGCACACCTCTTGCAGCTGGTGGTTGTCTTTAGCAGACATTAGGGCAAAAGGTCATGTAGTTTGGCAGTTAGGAAAAAGGGGATGGGACAGTTCTTAATTTAAAAATCAGTAGAGGTTGCAGACCAGGCCAAAAAGCCATTTTTGTGCGTAAGAATACATATTGTTTTAATTTCAGAGCCAAATGAATTATGATTTATATAATAATTATTTATTTCTTGCATTGTGATGAGGCAGCTTTGAAAAAAGTATCCCTGCAAATCCTTTTTAATCACTGTGAACCATTCCTATTAGTCACAACTTTCTGAGGAGGTTCACTTTAAATGAAGTAAAGGGGTTACACTATATTTATTGTGTAATCACCACTGTTAAAACCCCATGACTTTTTCCAGCTACATCATTACTTTTCCTGTAGATTGCATACTACCGAAGTCATGCAAATCTTAAGATGGTTAATTTCCAAATCTTCCCCCAGTTGGCTCAGATGCCTTTTTGCGGTTCTGTAATCAGTTCTAGCATGCTTTAAGGTTGAATGGCATGCAGATGGAGCAGCTGCTGAGCTCTTGATCTTACCCTCATCCCTTCAAATCGTGAAAGAGCTCTGAGAGGTCTCAATGCCCTTAGCGTCCTGAGAGATTTAATAGGCCCTAGATCGGAGTAGCCCAGGGCATTTGCTATAAGGCTGACTATAGACACCTACAGAGAGAGAAGCAAAAGAGTTTCCACTGTTAGAGGCACAAAATAACAAAAAAGGCTTGAAAATTTGTTGGAAGTTTCGTTGCACCTCAGTATCTGTACTGATACTGTGGCTTAGTATTAGTATGCTTGTTTGTTATATTTTGGCCATAATTTGATAAACTTCCAATGTTTGCTTGGCTGAGGTGTGTTAACAGACAGCCAGGGGGAAAAAAATCCAGATTTAAGTTCAAAATGAAGGTTCAAACGTTATGACTAATGATTCAAAAGAGGCCATATCAACGCAACATAAGTTGTAATCGGAATCTTTTTTTTCTTGCCAGATGAGGCTTGAAAAGCAGTGGAATGGTGGACCTGTGGACCTGGAAAGGAACTTGGAAAGAGAGAGAGAGAGGAGCACAAGATTCAAATAAAAGGGGGTAAGAAAATACAAATAAAGGCAAAAAGACAACTGCAGTACCAAGTAAACAGGAAGAAAACCTGTATGTGTGTGTGTGTGTGTGTGTGTTTGTGTGTTTGGGGGTGGGAGGCTGGGGGTTAGGGAGTTTGGGAGTGAAGATTCCCTGTGGAAGAAGGGGGAAAAAACCCAGACACTTGCCCTGAAAGAGCTGAAGTGAAACACCGCACACAGTACAGCCCAGGTCAGGACACGGTCATCAGCGAAACAACACCAAACAAGTTACTGTGAAGGCACATTCAATTACAGGGTCACACAGAGGGAGAGAGGGGAGGGAGGTTCTCAGAGGGAGAGTAACCGAGCAGCACTGAAAAGACAGAAAGCAGGACCTCTGCGCCTATCGCAACTCTGGCAGAGGGGGTCTGCTGGGCTCGCATGAAAAAACCTCAGAAAAAACAAACCAGGTATTCGCTAATCCAAGAGAACTCAAGGATGGGCTGCTTTTAAAACATAAAGCTAAAACAAAAACCCACATTATTGTGAGGCCAGCATTAATGAACCATGAGAATTTTAAATTTCTCTCAGCACAGTTTGACCATTCCAATCCTCATTGGTTTCTGCAGACACTGTCCAATATTTCTATGGTCTCTTTTTACACAAGAGTAAATGGAAGAGAGTATTATTATCAATATAGCACATTGTTGATATATATATATATATATATAAATTTTTGTTATGCCCCACCTTTTGTTTGCTGGTTGTCTTTGCCCTTCTCTGTGCAGGTAACTAGGAACCCAATGAGCTACACCTGTGGGTGTGGCTGGCAGTTCACAAAATGACTACTCTGTTTGCCTCGCCCTTGCCCTTTGTTTGGACCTGCTGTCCCCACAAAATGTGTGTTGATTCTGTTTTATGCTAACCACTTACGACATACTCTCTCATCCAACATAGCAATACACAACCGATGTTTAATACTTCCACAACCTATGGTTCTGTGTTGCACTGTTGTTGCAAAACGTATTTTGTCATCGATTTGGTGTGTGGTCTCCCCTTGTTTGTCACAAGCTTTAGTCAGGTTGTGACAAATGAGGGCTCTGGAATTATTTGGCACACACATGCGGCCATGTACAGACTTGTTGGTTTGCTATTTAAATTTTTTGAGTTTGTGCATTGATGCAGCTGAGGAATATCCATGGAGGAATATCCTTGGTGGGTCCCCACAGTGCTGGGGTCTAACAGGGTCACTGGGCTATATGCTTAAATTACCCATTGCAAATTTGCATGAAGACTAGGAGTGAGTTAGCTATTTGCATTTGGTTACGCAGTCAGTCAGGCAGAGTATTGTTCCTATTGGTTCTGGTGCTTTCACAATCAGTATACGAGCAATGTGGTCATAATATGACTATATTCTGGTGAGGCATATGGCTTCTATTGAAGTTTCCAAGTGAAGATACCTTGTTGGATACCTTTACAAAAGAGCGAGGGCCAGGCAAACAGAGCCTCTTGAATGTGTTCGGCCACATTCCAATTTGAACATTGTTATTGCCTCATCATATCGCTCATGATGTTAATTAGGTGAATACATTTCTCCTGGCTATACTACTGCAAGTCACTCTGGGGGGTAGTTACTGTACATCCCAAAGCAGGATTAATGTTACTGGATTATCTGATTCGTTGTTAGTTCACTAAATAAAATCTCCAACAACTGTCTTTTACGTTAGTCCATGTTCCAGTTTTGAAAGGGTTTCAGGTTTTACTTGATTAACACAGTAGTCAGTAATCCTGCTTTGTGATCTACCCCACCGGACAACAGTGTCTGTTAGCTAGCTAGCTAACATTACAAGATAACAGCCTACTACATAGGTAGCCAGGCCTTCAGTTTAATTGTGGATTGTAGCTCCCAATGTGGAAAAAGGTATAAGGTACTGTAGGTGCACATTAACTAGAAGATGACATGAGGGTGAATAAGATGGCTTTTTATTGTGTTCACTTGGCTAACTGAACACTGAATGACATAAAACAAATAAGCAGATGTACCAGGTAGACACAGCGTAACTAGCTAGTTAACTATCATTGTTAATTGTTTGTTATTCCTTGTTCATAATACAAAACATCCAAGATGGCTGCATGAACAAGTATGAAAAAGAGCAAGCAAAGAGATAACGGTCGCCTTTGCAAAACAACTGCTAACAAATGCCGGGTCTATCTACCCGTCGGTCTGTAATTAAACTTTAACGATCGTCACCCAAAAAGATTATTACTTTTTGATCCCTTCAATTCCACCGTCAACAACAGTCATTTGATTCATAGCATTTTCTACACAAAAATGCTAGGCTAGGCTTTGCTGTAATGACATCACAGGAACGAGTCCTATTCATAAAGAATCTTGTATAAGACTTCTTCATGCTCACTCTTCCCTGAGTTGCTCCGATGTAAGATGGCTGACACCAGTGAGGACATTGCGGTCAAAATTAAACAAAGCAAAATCACCCAAAATTGCCCAACAGGCATTGCGATGCACCCTTCGGTTCATCTGACTTTAATTGGCGCCATCTTTCTCTCTCGAATGTAATGTTAGCCTAGAACTCAAGAACGGTCAAAAATCCCTCCAAATGTGCTCTCTGACTGTATCAAAAATTACTGGAAAAGACTCACTGCGGTCATCTACATCAGGGCTGTACAGAAAGTATTAAACCATAATTTTGGTTGATTGCATTGAAGCATTAATAAAGCACACTACTTCACACTACTTTATGTTGGAAAAGTTTATGTCAATAACTGTATCTGTTACTGTTGTTTAGTATTCTTGGTGCATGTTCATGAAGGGTGGCAATAATTCTGGAGCACACTGTAGCTGGTAAAGGAAAATGATAAACACGCATTTATTATTAATAAATGCATTTCATGAGCAAGTTTATAATGAAGGGGGGTCGACAAAGTGCAAAACGGTCTGTTAAAACAGTAAGATGAGGAGATGAATGGTTCGATACGGCTGGGGTGACATTTATGGGTGAGAAAAAAACATGGGAATAGAAAAAAAAATCCTCCAGATCATCCGAAGAGGGAAAAAAACTTCATAAAGTTTGATAACACTAAAGCAATTTTATTAACAACATAAATGCATGCTAATCCTTGCTTTGCAACCCAAAAAGCCAATGACAGGCTGGATCTGTGCCAATTCTGGCCTGGCAGTGCTGGCTGTCTGGGAAATAGGTTAATGTGTAATTATAACACCCGTTTGCAATCAATAAGATACGCCTTCGAAATTGTAGCGTAGGCTATATGTGGAAAGCATATAGCCTACGCTACAACGATATCAAAGTTATATTGTGTGGTAAAAATTATTGTATGGTTATGAATGGATAATAAGCTAGTTATAGTCTGAGGTAAAAAACAATATTGGATTTTTTTTGTGTGTTTAAAGGCCAAGTTAAAGGTACAATGGGTAATTTTGGACTTCTTACAGTCAAGAGAGGAATAGCAGCGACAAACACCTTCAAACCACAACACTGTTTATCCCTCCCCCTTCTCTGTAAACACCGTGATGTTGAAGCGCCATTGGCTATGGCAATTAGAACCAATTTGCAACCAATGAGCTTTTGTTACGGGAGTGTCGGGCCGTCAACTGTATATTTTGAAGCCCGAATTTAAGGACTATTAATACAGGCAGAGGGTGAGTCAACATATGAGTGAGCCATTTTCAGTGATGGGAAGGGATTTACAATGGTCTTGTAACAATGTTTTAACACAAAAATCTTACCGATTGTACCTTTAAAACATGGGTCAAATTTCACCCGCCAACACAAAAGGTGTGTACAGCTTTCTAACACATTAGGAGTGGTATAGAACTGCCCTCTGACGACTCATCAAAATGCATACCAGCGGATTTTCTTAAAAAATAAATGCATTTTTCATACAGTCACGAAAAAAAACCCACCAGTGGTCTGGATTAATTTGTAATTCCTCTAGATCACAGGTGTCAAACACCAGTCCTGGAGGACCGTATTGTCTGCCGGTTTTTGGGGTGTTCTGGGTTCATTCAAGTCATGAATTGGTTAAAGTATCCACACGCCTTGTTCTCAAGGCCTTAACTGGCCTTAATTGGCAGCTGATTGAAAGGAAACCACAAAAACCCGCAGACACTGCGGCCCCCTGGGGATTCAGTTTGACACCCCTGCTCTAGATTAATTTGTAATTTGACTACAAATTAATGGCTTTTGTCTTCCCAACACAGCTTGGTGAGTTAATTTTGGTTAAGTAATAAAAAGGAGTTACTGAAGGAAGAGCTAGATCTGAAGCTGCACGGATCACTGTGCTCAACCAGCGAAACACGGAAAGATACGTGTGTGTTCAGCGTTTATAATTCCAACTGACTAACTTCTCCAAAAACGTCTCTCGTTTTTTACAATTTATTTCCCACACGTGTATTTCAAATACATGATACATTGTGTGAATAAGACAGCTTTGGAGTTGCTATAAGGTGTATCTCTTCACTTTGAAGGAGGAAAGCTACTGACTCCTTATGCTAAGCTAACATGTTATGCTAACATGGAAACCAAGCCAGTGAATGCACAAAAATGAGTCTGGGTAAGTCGGAAAAAAGGTATATTTCCAAAAATGTTGATCAAATCTGGGCCAGTCACAGGTAATTTCTTTCAGAGTTGCTGGAAAGGGGGGATCAAAGACACCAAAGTCTGTCCTCAGCATTGATTTCATATGATAGCAGCCAAAGAATTCAATATTGCTGTGCCTTTTATGCCAATATTACATGCATTTATCAAATGTAATAAATTCCAACATTTCCTCTAAAAAGGGAGAGACAATATGTTGACAAAAAAAATGACAAAAACAGATAGAAACCAATACAATACAGATATAAAGACTAGCATGCCAGATAAGATCCAATAACAAATTCCACAACAGCTGAAAAAGGACAACATGGGCTCTCTCCTCTTCTCTGTTTTGGCTCTTTTTGGGGGTATGTAGGGGGGCGGGGAGAGGTAGGTGTTGGGGGCAGAAAAGTGCTTGCCTCAGGAGGGTACTTACATCCACAATGAAGAAGTCGAGCCAGCACCAGGCGTTGGTGAAGTACTTGACGAAGCCGTAGGCCACCCACTTTAGCAGCATCTCCAGGATGAAGATGTAGGTGAAGACTCGGTCGGCATACTCCAGGATTATGCGGATGGTCTTCCTCTGCTCAATGTACACATCCTCAAAGGCCTGAGGAGAAAAAGTAGCAAAATGGCCATCAGAAATGGGAGCTCAGAGAGAGGCTGATCCTGTGGCAGAACTGTCCTTTCACAAAAACAATCAATTGTTTGATGTACCTCATCAAACCATTTGTAAAAAGAAATACAAAACGATTTGGATATTATTTATTTGCAGCATTTCCAATTAGCACAGTCTTGCTTGTTTTTCGTTTCATGCAAATAAATACGTTCATTAGTGGCTTTCTTCTGCTGTTATACACAGGTGGTAGTACGTCCGGATGATCAGACAATCCTGTGCATGTGTTTAATAGTAATAAAATTGTCATATTCAGTACTTGATTGCAAATCCTTTGCATTCGATGATGGCTTGGAGTCTGTGACAAATAAGCATCCCCAGACGCTGGGCACCCTTCCTGGTGATGCTCTGCAAGGCCTGTACTGCAGCCATCTTCAGTTCCTGATTGTTTTGGGGGCTCTTTGGCTTCAGTCTTGTCTTTAGCATGTGAAATGCTTGTTCAGTTGGATTCAGGTCAGGTGATTGACTCAGCCAGTCAAGAACATCCCATTCATATTGCCTTGTACAATGTAGTATAGTGTTGTATTCAATTATATTCTGTTGTACCATTTTGTACTGTGCCATACTGGGTCATTCCATGAAAAATCAACCAGAGGTGTGAAGGGTGACCTTTCCAATTGTGCTCAAACTTTATGTAAATATTGAATAGAGAACATGTAAAACATAAGCCTCATTGGATTTGTCTAAAGATACTGGCTCTTAAAATTGAGGTCCTGTTTGAACTGACCAAAACATGCAAAGGCATTACAGTATCAACTCAATTTGTTGTAAATAATAGGCCTGTTATATCTTTTGTAGAACATAAAGTTTAATTTTCTTCGGAAACTTTCTACCTTTCTGGCCCGACCCAAATTTGGCATTGTATAATTTTAAAGTAAATTATCTATTCGATTCATTTTACTTGTGGCTGTTGTTAACCAAGATATTCATTTGTATTTCAAGTTTGAATACCATAGATCAAGTGGCGCTGATGTAGGAAGCCATTAAATTATGTTTTATGGTGAATAAAGGTTCTCATTGAAATTATCAAAACATGTCAAGGCATAACAGTAACAACTACATTTTTGGTTCATAGGTAGGGCTATTATTCCTTTTGATGCACACAAAGTTTAATTTTCATCAGAAACTTTCCACCTTACCAACGACTTGAATGAGCACTTTTGACTTATAACACTTTTTGGTCATTTTCTGACCGGTTAAGTGGGCACACACACCTATGACAGGCCTACTGGTTACATGGACACACACCTGTGCCTACTGGTTAAGTGGGACAGTGATGGTGAAACAACATTTTCTCTCGCCAGTAAAATGGCAGGGACAGTAGGATCTCCCTGTGTTTAGCTATGCTGTCCCTCCCAGGGGTGTCACCTGGCATTTGACAGTCATATCGTGTGATATTGTACAGGGATGTATAGTATTGTATTGTATAGCATCATACACTCAGCATCATATGTTGCATAGTGTTGTATGGGATCATATTGTATGTTCATAGCCTCACCAGTGCCCCACTGCTCAGCAGGATCATGAAGATGATGAGAGTCTCGAACCAGTTGTGCTCTACGATCAGGAAGCAGGTCTTCCTCAGGTACCACCAGTACTTCCCCCAGCCCTCCGTGATTGGCACGTCGCAGCACTTGTACCGGGCAATGCAGCCTGAAGAACAGACCAGCCACGATTATAACCCTCACCCCAAGGTACAGTGCTCAAGCACTCCATCTCAGTCCCATGACTGCCTCTTCTTGCCTGCTCGTCGGAGAAATCAGTTGGAAAAACCATGGGTCAAGGGACAAATATGGCCAGGTTTTTTTTTTCAAGTTCTCTAAATGTTTAAAAGTCGTATTTCCTTTCTAGACAGTGGTTTAACAGTAAAATTACAGAACAAAAAAATATATTAAGCTTACATTTTTTTATACACTGGCCTGTATGTAATTTAAACACATTTAAATACAATTCTTTCTTTTTTTTCCATAAAAATGACCTTTCCACACCTTTACTTTTTATGAAGAAAAGAGTGCAGATTATTATAGCTGAGATGTGTGTCCAGTTTGTGAGCTATGACTGTGTATCTGAGTACAGTTCCTGAGGAAACGCGGACACACCTTCTGTCCAGCAGGCATCTGGATCCAGGTATTCCTCCACAGCCTCCACCACCACCACGTCCTCCACATCGGGCTTGATGTCAATGGTGCTCCCCTCTGAGGAGCTGGTGTCATCCAGCTGGGGAAGAGGGACAGAATCGACACACAACGGTGAGAAAGAACAGGAACAGAGAGAGGGACAGAATTAACATGAAAGGGTAAGAAGGAACAGAACTTGGTGCTTCATTTTCTTGTGTGACTGGCAATAACTTTGTGCACTTCACATCATTCTTCTGTCCTTATAAATAACGCAAAAAATGTTTTCCACTATTGAGAGGACAATGTAATCGGGTGAATGCGCTTCCAATTCTCAATACCATTTCTCATTCCAGGTAGAGCCTATTCTCACAGTAATTAGACGACAGGAGACCGAATGTTCTGACCACTGAAATCGGCCTCTGTGTTCCGAAACCTGAACATCCACCCCTAGCAGTTGAAATTAATCAAACCAGGCTCTCCAACATGTGCATACAGAATTGTGTCTATGTTGCTCAATTAATATTGTTAACGTGCATAACCCTAACCCTAACCCAAACCTCTGTTGCTACATTTTGTGTCGTTTGCACACAGATTATGCTAATACATCTATTATTTAATATATCTGTTCATATTGTATGTCTTTTAGATTTATCCTTGCAATTGCAGAATGTCATCGTGGGGTGTCGCTTCAGGATTCGGATAAAAAATCCTCCTTCAGCTTCTTGTTCAGAATGTCCCTCGGTCATCCATGCATAAGTTCATATCTTGAGTATGTCAAGGTCATGCTGGATGTGTGCTGCTCTCTACTGCACTCTCTGTATGTACTCCCAATACTAAAATAAGGGCTATTTATTTCAAATAAAGTTTTGTATTTAAATCGTTGAAAATATTAGTAAAGAATGCCAGCACATTTACTGTTTCAACTGAGTCGCATAATTGGATTCAGCTCCAGTCTAGGCTCGATAGACCTCCCCGTGGCGGAACTTTCCGTGGGCCACTCACGTCTTTGCTGCCCTCCACGTCCGACTCGCTGCTGAAGTCCTCGGTGTTGAGGTTCTCGAAGTCGGACTCTCCCACGGCGATGGGCACGCGCACGGTCAGGTTGGGGTTGTGGATGAAGGACATGCGGTCCTCGTCGATCATGTACTTCCCCACGCTGCTACCGATGCCGCTGGTGGTGCCGTTGCCGTTCTTCTGGTAGTCCAGCTCGCGGTTGATGTCCACGCCCGTGTGGTTGGCGATGCAGTTGAGCTTCTTGTCGTACATGTCGTCCAGAGGCTTGACCTCGTCGGACTCCTTCTCCTTCTTCAGCAGGGTCGCTGCGAGCACGCGGATGTGGACCTTCGCCCAGGCGATGCCCTTCTTGATGCGGATGACAGAGATCTGCAGGTTATTCATCTCGCCGTCGTCGTCCGTGGCCGCCAGGTTGTCTGCACTGAAAGAGCTCAGCAGCAAGGCGAGGAACAGGTTCAGCACCTGGAGAGACAACGGAAGGTGTGAGGATCCACGTCTTTTTGTACTCTTTAAAAATGTTTTTAATAGTGATTTTTGTTTCACAAAAGTTGCTAAATGAGATGACGGATGAGTTGGAATTTTGGGTATTGAGAAGGTAACCATGTCACCCAGAGGTGGAGATATTGTCAGAAAAAATTTCTCCATAGAGAAGGTTCTGGATGTACATCCTAAAAAATGTGGAACCTCAGGGGTTAAAGAAATATCTCAGTCTCTCAGGTTTTTTGTAATTCATACTTTTTAGTTGTGATGAATTTAGCCTGTATTGGCCTGTTTGGCTATTTTGTTTTCTGACAAAAACACATATTTTGGGTTTCTGTTCACCCCACACTATGTATTTGATGCAAGGGTATTAATGTACCTGGGTGCGGCCATTTTTTCTGTTTTTGGCTCTGTGGAATACATTTTTTGATGTCGAAACATCAGTTTCTGTCCATTCAACAGAATGCATTTCTCTGAGCTCAGTGTGCTCCACTGTCTCACAGTTGAGATTTTAATGGATAAACAGTAGACAAACTAAAATTTGAATGTGCAGTACTACAGAGCCAAAAGATCAGACATTGTACCACTGTCCAAATACTTGTGGACTGCACTGTATAAGGGTGTATTTTACTCACACTTAACAGAGACCACAGTGGTTGAGACTGTCCCAGTTGTAACATGCCACACAGTACAATTCACTGATGTTTGGGACAGAAACTTTTCTCCTTTCTACTTTAACTGGGTGTTTCAAGAATGAAGTCAGTTTCCCATTGTAGTGAGATAATGCTATTTAAACATTGCCCAAACTATTTTAGAATACATTCTTTTTACATATTTTGCATATTAGATTTCTATTTGTAATGGGTCAATGTCCCAGGCATTTCAAAAACTTGCTGGTAACATCCACTAATTATAATCATTTAGCCATGCAAAAACACCAGAGAATGTTTAAAACTGGAATAAATTAAACTCAAAATAAATGTTGAAGGGACATCCAAGAAACCAGACAAATGTATAGATGTATTAGGAAGTTTTAACCTTTTGGGAATGTTTGAGGAATGCCTAACATAATGTCCTCAAAACCTGTGAGGCATGAATTTGAGGGTGGAAGCCACTGTCTTTTAGCAGGCAAATGAGGGTGGTGATCTGTGCTCACCACAAGGTTTCCAATGACCATGACCATCATGAAGACAGTGAGACACATGGTCTGCCCCGCCACCTCCATGCAGTCCCACATGGTCTCGATCCACTCCCCGCACAGCACGCGGAACACGATCAGGAAGGAGTGGAAGAAGTCGTTCATGTGCCAGCGCGGCAGCTCGCAGTCCGGGGCGATCTTGCACACGCAGTCCTTGTAGCTCTTGCCGAACAGCTGCATGCCCACCACAGCGAAGATGAAGACGATGATGGCCAGCACCAGGGTCAGGTTTCCCAGGGCACCCACTGAGTTCCCGATGATCTTGATCAGCATGTTGAGGGTTGGCCAAGACTTGGCCAGCTTGAACACTCGCAACTATGAGCAAGGAAATGAAATCGGCTTCAGTTAATAATTTTACACTGCCACAGCCACCACAACATATGTGCAGATTTTTAAGCAAAATTTAGTCTGTTTATGTACTATTTTCTTTGACTGGGATGTTGCATGCAGGTGTTTTCATTCTATATTCCTAGTGTGTTATGCCACTGTAATGTGTAATGAACTGTGCTTTGTATTTTGTATTTGTGTTTTTCATTTTTATCTTTCACGTTGAAGTTGCTTTAGCGAAACTAATCTGATCTAATCAGTGACAGAATTAACTACTGGGAAAGGAGACACAAAATGTGCTGGAGGACTTTACCAATCGGAAGGATCGCAGCACAGAGAGGCCCTCCACATCAGCCAAGCCCAGCTCCACCAAACTCAAGCTCACAATGAAGCCATCAAAGATGTTCCACCCTTCCTGGAAGTAGTAGTATGGATCCATAGCAACGAGTTTGGCAAACATCTCAGCCGTGAAGATCCCAGTGAATACCTGCATGATTTTGACAAAATAGGGAGGTAAAGTGTAAGTCCCACTGAATGGCACTTCCGATATACTGCTAAGTGCTATGCTAGCAGAATTAATCAGAGACCAGAACAACTTTATATAAGCAAATTAAGCATTAAATCATTCTCCAAACACAAAATTACAAGGCTCCAGATCATCCGCTTTTTGTTGCTTTAAAAAAAATGTGTAGTTACGAGCATACGGTCAGATTTGTGTACCAAATAAGACTACAAAGATGACGTTATACATCTTGGGATGGCCAGTCTCACGGGATGCACCAACACATTCATGCCCACTGGGGCTTTTTCCCCAATTCTGCTGGACATCCGTTGCAGGTGGCCATCGATAGGTCACTGATGACAAATGTATCCCATTTGTAAATCAAGTTTATAAGAATCATGCTAATTACGTCAGATTAATAAATACAGACACTGTTGTTGGCATAAGGATGCTCCAATTGTGGGTATTTAGTCACTATGAAAAAGAAAGCATTATGAGAGGCTGAGTTGATATGCAGATAATTGATACATTTAATATCTGGCTGTAGCCAAAAAGGTGAAAATTCTGTAGGTATTGTACGTGATTGAGAGTAAGAGAATTGAGGGTGTATTGGTATGCAGTGTGGCTCAGCTTTGAGTGCATTTTTTCAAATGTTGATTGGTGTATACTAGAGACCGTTTAACACTGCACATGTAATACGTGTCCCACAGTCTGCATTTTCTTGCTGGTAAAAGGGATGGCAATGTGCTAATACTTTGTGGTACCATTGTTCATTTTCTATATGAAAATCTTATTTTGATGTAAGGTTTCATTGTTCATATCAAAGTGCACCAGATTGATGAATTTGCTTGTTACCCTGCCCCCAATGTCCTCACACCCTAGCCCTGAGGTCGGCAACCCTAGTCCCGGAGAGCCGTAAGATGTGCTGGTTTTTGTTTTCACCTTAAAATCAGCAACCGATTCGACCCAAGAAACAAGGTGAGGTAAGTTAGCTGTGCAATCACATGCTCTCATTGATCAATTAAGTGCTGAGTAACAACGAAAGCCAGCACACCCTGTGGCTCTCCAGGACCAGGGTTAGGGGCCCCAGCACAACCTGCGGCTCTCCAGGACCAGGGTTAGGGGCCCCAGCACAACCTGCGGCTCTCCGGGACCAGGGTTAGGGGCCCCAGCACACCCTGCGGGTCTCCAGGGCCAGGGTTAGGGACCCCAGCACACCCTGTGGCTCTCCAGAACCAGGAGTGAGGACCCCAGCCCACCCTGCGGCTCTCCAGGACCAGGGTTTCCGACCCCTGCAGGGGCCCTTACCAGGTTGCCGACAGACAGCACGTTCTGAAAGTGCTCGGTCATGGGGTAGTGCTCCATGGCCATGAAGACGGTGTTGAGGACAATGCAGATGGTTATGGCCAGGTCCACAAAGGGGTCCATCACAATCAAATTGACGATCTCCTTGATCTTGATCCAGGTGGGGCAGCACTCCCAGATAAGGAAGGTGTTAGCGAACTTGTACCAGCACGGCGGGCACTTGCGCTGGGACTCCTCCAGTTCTGCCCCATACAAAACAAAAAACAACAGGGAGACAAAGAAGAAGAGAGACACCCACATCACAAATGTGTTACAAATGAAGCAATCCAACTTTATGTTGTACAGTGCATTCACAAAACTGATTTTGGTTTACAGTGAACCTGTACCATCAAAAAGAGAATCAGAAACCCAAATAAAAACTTTTTGAGCCAATGTGGGACAAATGGATGCTGGTCCTAAGGATCCCTATGTATGATGGTCCTGGGCACCCCCTGTATATGGTGGTTCTGGGGGCCCCTGTGTATGGTGGTTCTGGGCATCCCCTGTGTGTGGTGGTCCTGGGGGTAATAACTTAATATTGAATTTTAGTATTTAGAAATATACTAGTGAGTTTGATACATTGTTGTGGTAGAACAACAGACATAAGACACAGACCACAACAGGGCCCAAAGGAGACTAAAAACTTGGGTCTAAAACAAGTAGTTGTTCTAACTTCCATTAAAGCAAAATGTTGAGTCTTCCTCAAATAGCGTCCCTAAAATCTAACCAGAAAGTGCACAAGAGAACAAAGTAAACAACCTGCCCAAACACCATTCAAAAAACAAAGAAATAAAAATGTCTGTCAAAAAAGGGTTGAGTCAGAAAGTTCTTCAAGTTCCCTTCTGTTTGCAGCAGCATGGCTTAGGATGGGTAAGGTGGAGGCAATCAGGCGGTTGGGGCTTGTAAGGATGGAGCTCCAAATTGCAGTGAGAGAGAAAGACACAGGATCACCAATACACATACAGTCTATTGTCAAACTTGAACCAGTAAATATCGAAACCAGTGAACAATAGCCAACCAGAACAGCATACACATCCAAACTATTCTGATATGACATCAAGCCATTTATGTGATGAACATCAACAACTTTACAGCCCCAACACTCGTCCCAAAACTGATCACCACAACAGGCACAAAATAGAGGCTATAAAATGAATGAGCTTAACTCCCCTGCATTTTGCACCAGCAGTCTAAATTACAGTTGCTTTTCAGTGTCATTCCTTTCATCTTGTTTCTTGCATGTTTAACAGCACTGAAATATATTGGGTTCTTTGAAGGGTAAACTGAGTACTGGATGCAGATATTTAGCCTTATAATGCCCTGGCCACCAAACAAATTGGGTGCTTTGGAGGTGTCTCAATTCACACAGAAAGTCTTTCGCATTTTGGGTTCTTGTGGAGCTTTCGAGCACTTCAAACATACCAACAAACCTGTTAGTTCAGGAAGTATTAAGGGAAGTGAAAGAAGGTGTCAGGAAGAGATCAAGATATCACAAATCAAACATTACCTTCTACTAAAGTGTTGGTGATAACGCTCATTGCACTGTTAGCCCGCTCTTTGCGCCCAAAGGATGTGTTGAGCTGCTCCACCGACACCATCAGGGATCCTGAATGCTTCTTCTTCACCTCAACATCTGTTGCTTGCTGTCAAGAAGGAAAATGCCAGACAGTCAAGACTGCATCCCAGAGTTCTCATTCCCCCAAAGCTCCATTACCACATCCCTGAACCTGTATTGACTCACAGAGGACCCAGTGCATGATGGGATGGCTGTGGGTGGGGGTGCAGATGGAGACTCCCCCAGGCCTAAAGATCTCCCACCAACTCTAAACCTTTTTCCCGAGGCCTACAGATCCTCCACTCACCCCAAACCTTCACCACCATCACTTTACACATGGAAAAGCAAGCCAAACAACCAAACTAGAGGGAGGATTTAAAATGTTTACTGAAAGTTATTTTTAGCATTTTTAGGGAACACCAGAGTTCTGTCATCATGTGTCACTTGACATCAGCTGGGAACATTCCCTTCAGCTGGAGAGGCCTTTGCCCACCAAACAGGATTCAGTCACAGAGCAGCTGCAGGGATTGGCCAGCATTTCCCCAGAGCTCAATCTTCAGCTTAACCGAACCTTTCCTATGATGCTCACAGCACATACCACCAGAACCTGAGCACGACCGCGTCGACCGCTGAACTGGCTCAAATGCATGACTGAAAGAGTAACTGCACTCACTGGTTCTGCCTACTACAGACTTCAGAAAAATGGTGGGTGGGTGAGTGGAGTGGTTGAGTCTATTCTCCTTTGCACATATTTTCTCAAACCAATTAGGTGCTAGCAGTGTTCCATGTGGTTTTCATCAGCAGATAAGTGCTGAATATGAGAGGTTAAAACGTAAACAGACAAATTTGTTCGTAGCAAAATGTTCCTATTCAATATCTTGATAGATGTATTCCTATGACGTAGTAGTACCTCCAAAGAGGTAATCTGACATCATGATTTGGGTGGGGACAGGGTGAAATGCAGAATGAAAATTGTAAATGTTCAAGGGCAGCACCAAAATACTTTGCTACAATTTTTACTGACAAAATATATTATTGCAGAAATGCTATGGAGTAGTCACTATAAGGTGGGCACACAAACATGGTCTTGGGCATAATCCCTCCCCCTAAACACACAATTACACTACTTACCAGTATAGAATTATATTAAATACATTTTCTCAATAGAACATTTCAAGAATCTGAAATAATTGGGACAGATATTTTGTATTTTACCCACATCTTAGCTACAAGTGACCCCCCAATACAAAATGCTCTTATAATACCCATGCATTCCAGGTGACCAGGACTGGGAGGAATGGGAGAGAGGACACAGTAAAACCTGCATGCTTGAACATGCATCGATTGAGTTTTTAAGAATGAAATTGAAGACACCATTTGCATTGGCTGTTACCCATGCTAAAGTCAGTAGGACAGGAGACAAGAGCTAAGACTGATGACAAGATAATAACACTATCATGCTAACTGGGGAAAATGAATTACTGGAACCATTTAGTTTATTCCACAAAGTAGTTAGGGAAAGATACAGAAAAAAAAGAAGGATTGAGAAACGTGTCTGGTCCTGAAATAGCAAGTCATTGGAAGGGAAAAACAAGACAAAATAAAATAACAATGCGGTTAAATGAAGTATTTGCATTAATTTGTTACTTTGACAGAACAACAATGCCCCATAGTGTTCAGACTGTACCCTCCTACCCCATGAGAAACCTGGTTCTTGTTCATCTATTGCCATGCCCCTCCAACTCTCTTTTTTTGGCAGCACCTACATTCAAAAGACACTGAGAAAAGAGCATTCACATCCTCTTTATTCACACTGAAATTCCCAACTCTTGCAGTGTACCCTGACTTGTGTCCTGGGATCACACAGTTAGATATTCTGCATTCTGATTCCTGATTCATAAGCATTCTTAGGGTGTCTGTGTGCAAGTGGGAATACAACTTGTTCAAACCACGAAAAATATGAAAATACTGAACATTTTGTGAGTGTGGCCTATTGCTTGCTCCCTCAGTTCAGAGAAAATTTGTGTACGAGACAGTAAAACAATTTGCTTTGTGTGTGTGTGCATTTTGTGTATAAACATAGGCAAACCATACAGTGCCTTCATCCTGCGGCTTTTAAAGTGCCAAAAATGTTCATGAGAACAATTCACCACTAACATCTCTTTCCAAATACTGTAATCCTGCAGTTAAGCACAAACATCCACAAAATTCATTTTCAGGAAGGTTCCAACAAAATAGGTTACTTCTACCAAAGCACAGTCTGCAGCAGGCAGGTGGCCTAGTATGACATTTGAATGGTGACTGACATGATGCAATGTGACTTTTGTAGTTTAAATATAACAACTTTTTTGCGGCTGTGGCCAGACTGTAATACTCTACTTAACACATCCTCGACCCACCATATATCCTAGGTATCTAGCTTCTCCCAGCCCTAGGCGCTACCCTCACCAGATGGGTCTCCCAGTCACGGCTATGAATAAAGATGTTGTCAATGTACATTGCTCTGTACTCCCAGTGAGGCCGCAGTACTCTATCCTCAGCTGCCAGAACATTGGGAGAGCCCCATGTATAGATATACATTTTCTCTTTAGCCTGCAGTGTCAGAGGAACTTGCCAGTATCCCTTGGTTAGGTCTAGACTGCTCAGGAACCAGGCAGGACAAAATTGTTCTTTCATCTCATCTACCCGTGGCATAAGGTAGGTGTCAAACATCCCCATTGGGTTTAGGAATGAAGACAATGGGTCTAGACCAGGAGCTGGTTTCTTTAACATTTTCATTTTCTCCTTGCTTCCCAGCAAGCCTCAGGAATCTGGAAGGGTTGGCGTCAGAATCTGTTATTCAGCTGACGCTTTTATCCAAAGCGACATACAGTTAAATCGGGGAAGCAGGGGCCATTCCCCCCTGGAGCAATTTGGGGTTATGGGACTTGCTCAAGGGCCCAACAGCAGTGCAGGTCTTATCGTGGCTACACCAGGGCTTGAACCACCAACCTTCCGAGTCCCAGTCATGTACCTTAGCCACTAAGCTCCAGGCTGCCAGCCTTCTTCTCTGCTTTTGTAATGATGTCACAGGCAATGAGGCTTCCATGCCCTGGCTGTTCAGAAAACAACACAATCAAGGAGTTTATTTAAAGTGTATTGGACCTGGCTGGGGGTCACCTGCATTCCCACTGGGATATCTGGTCTAACCCGGGGGCTATACAGGGGGGTATATTCCCTACAAACCAATGCTTTTTCATTGCAGATCCCTACCCAGCTGAGCATGAGGAAGAGTTATTTCTTTACTGTTTTCCCAGTGGCTGTACAAAGGTGAACACCATGGGGGGACCAGGTGGCATAGTCAAGGATCACCAGGCTGGGCTTGGATAGGGGTCCCAGGGTAGGCTGGGCTTGGATAGGGGTCCCAGGGTAGGCTGGGCTTGGATAGGGGTCCCAGGGTAGGCTGGGCTTGGATAGGGGTCCCAGGGTAGGCTGGGCTTGGATAGGGGTCCCAGGGTAGGCTGGGCTTGGATAGGGGTCCCAGGGTAGGCTGGGCTTGGATAGGAGTCCCAGGGTATGCATGGCGATGCGAATGTAGGGGATCTCTATTATCAGGAGAGGTTACAAGGGGGCCCTGTCTCCCAAATGACAAGCTACGTAGCCTCTCCCGTTCCTCTTGGGGCTTAGGGAAAGTATCCTGGCGATGTGGTGCCCACTCTGTCTTCCTGTGGTTCATCCTCTCTGGTCTGTTGGAGCTGGCCACTCACCTCAGGGGTTCAGGAGGTCCTCAGCATGTTGTCCAGAACAATCGAACACTGAGGGTCCGTCACCGTCAGTGAGCCAACTGCAGGGGAGGCAGGCCAGGGCTGTTATTTGGGCCCATGCCAGCAAGGCAGAATTGTAGGACCAGTGTTAGAACCACTGAGCATGAACAGGCAGGCTATATCCATATTGGGACAGTATGGCTGCTTTGAGTGGATTATAAATGTGGGCTTCTGGGCTCGTGAAGTCGCGGCATGCCTACTGCATTTCCCCAGGCAGGAATGGTTCTTGTTCACTCATAGCTTTGCTTGAGGTGCCTTCATTCTTCACCATTTGTGACCCACGGTGGAAATCTTCAAGGAATTTTATTCTGGAGGGATAAAAAATTGGATAAAAAAAAGACTGACAAAAATGAGGAAAAAACCACCAGATGGCCAAAAAGAAAAAGTAAAAATAACCCTCTCCTCCTGCAGCTCACCACCGGTCTGGTTTCCGGGTTGGCCTTTTACGGCTCCAACAAGAGAGCTCTGGGTCACAGGCACAAAAAGCACAACAGCCACAAAACGTATGGCACTCACGTTTCCTGCACTGTCTGCTCTTCACTAGTGCTCGCCCATCCTGCCCCCTCTTAATCCCTGTCTTGTGAAAGGTGTCAGTCCTGATTGCAGTTGGAGACAGGCGAGGGTGGAGCTTTCCCCAGCGCTGCGGACCTTCCCCGGGCGCTGAGCCACCTTCCTCCAGCAGGTGGAGTCCTTGCCGAGGTGCTGGGTCAGGGGGAAGGTGTCACTGGGGAAATACCTCTCTCCAATCACTCTTCCCTAAAGTATTCACCAGCAGCATGCACGGACATCGGTGGAGCGTCAAACCAAGGTCGACCGCAACCCACATGGGTAATTGTCGATTTCACTGGTGAGGCTCTCAGAGCCAACAACGAAATAGAACTAAACTGCCAAATTGCAGTATATGTCCAAGAGGACACATATAATGAGAAAATAGGACCCAAAACTCATCCTTAAGAGACCCTGCATATCAAAGGGGCAGAGGAGGAAATATAGTCACCAATGGCCACAGTAGGGCAGAACCAGAGATACACACCCAATGGCTTAGTCTATCCAATGAGACAGCATGATAAATAGTATCGTATGCAAGTGAAGTAAAATAGAGATATCGCCAGCATCCGCACGCATGCCTGTCAATCGGCTCCTTGCTGTGCAGTTGAGAGAACCCAGATTGGAATATATCAAAGATGTCATTTCCAACTACTACTTCAAAGAGCTGCTGAGCCACAACCTTTACAAGAATTCTTTCAAGATGCGAATGCCATTTTAGAAATCTTTCTGTAATTTGAAAGGATCGAGGGCAAGTTTTCTAAAACAGGTTTAACAGTGGCATGCTTAAGAAGTCAGGAACACATCTGTAGTTGATGGAATCATTAATAATCACAAGTAAGGCGGGCGTTTTCTTTCTTTCTTTCTTTCTTTCTCTGGATTTCTTTCCAGGATTTCTTTGGAGGAAAGCCTGATATGAGATGTAATATCAAGCAGTTAATGCAGGGAAATTGCAAACTGCATTAGTAAAATGGGTGGCAGGTGTATTAGGAAGGTGGATAAAAACCTATAATTATTCCTATTAGCAGCTACAACATCAGTCAGGGCAAGCAGCTCTTCCCTCCTTAACTTTTATGTTGAAAGATAAAAAGTCATTTCATACTTTGCAAGTGGGCGAGAGGTTTATATTTTTTCCACTTATCCTCCACTCTTCTACATATGCTTTTCAAGTTATCCTGTCATTCTTCCATGGTCAAGAAATCAGTTCATAATGGCCGAGACATAATTGGTGCTATCAAATCAAGAGCCAATGCACAAGCATCATTAAAGTCAGTAACCAACTCATTTATGTTTAATGCCTGATATATAATATTCACCCCCAGCCCATTCAGTAATGCCATAGATAATGTCTTTGCTGAATGAATTTGAGTGAATCTTGCATTTGAAGGAGGGGGCCAGGAGAGCAATATCCAAAATAATTCACTAATGGCCAGAAATGGAGACTTTCAGCAGTGCCCCTGACAGCCACCATAGGGCGCCAGAGCCACTTCCCCACGTTTTCATTAATCCCAGGTTTCATTAATCAGAGACCTAGAATTAAAATGACCAAACTTTCCAGAAATATAATGCTGTTTGGCCTGACTAGGTAATTGTGGAATTCTCAAATTATTAAGATCGCCTGCAAAGCTTTGCAGTTATGACTCTTTTCACAGTGCGGATACGACTAAATCCAGCCATGCTCCTGATGGAAATGAACCATGTAGAGTAGCATGGGGCAGCTGAAATAAACATTTCATTTCCAGCAGTAACACTGGATGGTCTAAGCCCAGGAAATAAACAAGTCTTACAGATAGAGGAACTAAAAACATCCACAAATTCAGAATGTCAATCTCTCAGTACTGCAAACATTTTCCACCTGCTTCATTGAATCAGCACTGACCTTGTTTTTTTCTTTCTATATAACATCAGACAGACTAAGGTAGAGAGGGTGATGTGAGTAGCAAGTTCATAGACAACAGAGACAGTAAAAAACTATGAAACAAGGTTATGTGGAGCAGACAAGAAGCAAGGAGAACGTACGATGGTACATCCCACACATTCCCGAATAGCTGTTTGAGATCTTACCAACATGAAGGAGACAGAGAAGAGCACTCAACAACTTTGTGCTAACATCTGTTTGCCTCTTCAATGACACAGCACACCTTCATTTTAATCATTCATTTAATCGTATGTTTTACTGTAGTCAAAAATTTATTTGAGTGTTTCCTGATTTTAAGTACTTAAAGTTCTACGTAGCTTTGCACACCGGGGACCGGGGTTCGATTCTCGGTCCTGCCAAAAGCCAAGTTTGGCCGGCTCACGTGGGGCAGCAATAATTGGCTCGCTGCTCCAGAGGGAGGGACTTGGCAGGGTTATTAGATCGCCGCACAATAAGCACCTCGGGCGCCTCGGAATCACGGCAACGGGCACGAGACGAGACGGCTTGAAGAAGGCGTGTCGCTCTCATTCGGGCCGCCGAGGGACGGGGTACGGGCGGTACATCTAATACGACTACCTCCAATTGAATCAGATGAGGTACAATTGGCTACCAAATTGGGAGAAAAAGGAAAAAATCTGGAAAAAAAAAAAAATTTAAAAAGAAAAAAAAAAGTTCTACGTAGCTATTCAATGTATAGAAGAATTTCCTTCATAGAATTCTTAATTTCTAATTTGTCATAATTAGTAGTGCAATGTAGGAATCTATAAATGCAATTTCTGTCATTCTTAATGAAGCTAGTTGTACATGTAAATGTATAAAATTTAGTGTATGCTGACGGCTTCACCTTAAGTTCCCCCTGGGAAAAATAAAGATATTCTATTCTACTCTATATACAATAGTTTATACCCTTTCTTATTTTACACAGGGAAAGAAGTGGAAAACAGGATTGGGGGGACATAGGGAGGGGGGGATCTGAGGAGTGGGGGTCAAAGGGCAGGGGGGGGATTGATTAGGACTTGCAGAGAAGAAGGAAGAAGTCGAAAAACAAAACATACCAGCGACCAGAGTGCAAGAGAGAGTGCATAAGGAAGGAAACTGAGGTGCCATGCCTAGGAGGAATCTGATTATTGACTCTCTTACGCTGTGGTCGGAAGCTGCCTTATCTATTATCACCTCGGGCAGGAGCCGTCCGCCGGGGCCGGGGCCGGGGCCGGGGCCGGGGCCGATGAGGGACACCACGCCGTTGCAGTCCACGGTGCTGTTGCGCTTGCCGTGGGACGCCAGCGGGTGGATGCGGGACGAGCCCTGGCTGTAGCCGCTGTAGCTGTTGCGGCGGTAGGGGATGAAGAGCGAGCCGCGCCGGTCCTCGCTCTCCTCCACCGTGCTGTGCTCGTCGTCGGCGAACTCCGTCTCCGAGCCCACGTCCTTGTTCCGGCCCTTGAAGCTGAAGATGCTGCTCTTGCTGTTGTGGCGCGACATGAAGGGCGAACCCGGGATGCTGAGGAGCGACTGAGGGCAGGAGGGCGGAAGAAAGGAAGAGGAGGGAGAACGAGAAGAGGGCACGCGAAGGGGAGGAGAGGAACATATGAAGACGGGGGGGGGGGGGGAGAAGAAGAGGGTTTTATTTTATTTTCCATTTTTTATTCATGGTCGAGAAGGAGTTTACAAAGATGGGGAACAGTCCAGTAGCACTCATCAAATCAGATACCACATTAATTTAACAAAAAAACTCAGTCTCAGGTGGAAAGTTTGGTTCATGTTGATTTTGGAGCATCATATCATATCTGGAATTAAAGCAGGGAACAACCTGAAAACTATTTACTCTGACAGAAGTTTCTGTCTATTTTTAGATTATCAAATATCGAAAATTTATGGTCATTCAAAAATTATCTAAATCATGCCGCGTGGCAATTATTTTAAAATATTTGAGGGCATACTACATCAGCACCACTTAGTGTATGAACTTCTAAAACTAGTAGATACTTTGGGTAAGAATAGCCACAAGAAAAAAGAAGTCAAGTAGATTGTTTATTCAAAAATTATACAAAATTGGATCTGGCCAGAAAATGACAGAAAAGTGTTAGATGTTCAACCAAGTAGATGGTAAGATAGAATGTTTCCAATCAATATGAAACTTTATATTTATTCAAAATGTATAATAAGCCTATATATCTACAAGAAATTGAGTTGATACTGTAATGCATTTGCATGTTTTGATCGCTTATTGGTCATTTTCTGGCTGGACCCAACTTTGGCATTTTATAATTTTTGAATCAATTATCTATTTCACTTCACTTTGCTCTTCTGGCGGTTCTTAACCAAAATATCTACTAGTCTTGGAAGTCATTCACCAAGTGGTGCTTTTGTAGTAAGCCATTAAATAATGAAACAAAATGGTCAAGTGGCACAATTTAGCATTTCTTTACTTTTTTTCTGAGCAGTATTATGAAATTCGGTCATCTGAAAGTAAACATAAAATTGTGTCAGACTACACAATCAGCACTACACTCTCAGCCTTTTCCCTACGTTAATGCCAAAGATATGATGCTCCAAATTCAACACAAACCCCAATTTCCATGTGCAAGTGACTTTTTGGGTTCCACCCACCCCTTATTTAAGGGCCAATACATTTCTAGAATAACAAATCCAATGAGGCTTATCCTTTAGATGTTGTTTATTGAAACATTGTATAAAGAACATTTACACAAAGTTTGAGCAAAATTGGAGTGGTAAATTCCCACACCTCTGGCTGATTTTTGAACGGAATGGCATTAGCCCTGAAGCAGTTTTCATAAACTATTGAATTAATTTACAGGCAGTGAAAAGGCATGAATAACTCGGACACTCAGCGAATCAGCTGTAAATATGCGCGACGAACATGCCACAGACCATCCCATCACAGGCTATTCCCATCAGTGTTTCAACGCCTTAAGCATTAGAGCGCTGGTGTTGATGTGAATGTGAGGACAATGTGGCTTGGCAAACAATTTCCAGACCAGGTGTATTTTTGCACGCTGCTGAATGAACCTAATTATAGTGGACATTTGTAATGGCACAATATTCAACATTGGCAGCAGGTGGTTTACCATGATTTGGACTGGTGTATCTTCTGGTTGAAAACTGCAGTTCTGGATGGATATATAGTGCTGCTGACAATAACGGGGGTACAAGCAAATGCGCTTGAGGGGCAAAGCACCTGTTCTGTTCTTGTTTTTGGATTTTTTCCCACTCTGCCCCTTCTTCCTAGTCCCGAAAAAATTCTTAGGTGTTCTTGCATGCGCTACATATCTGTCTGATATCTGCACACATGTCTGTGTACCTGGTCCATGATGGACGTCTTCCTGCATGTGCTACATATCTGTCTGATATCTGCACACATGTCTGTGTACCTGGTCCATGATGGACGTCTTCCTGCATGCGCTACATATCTGTCTGATATCTGCACACATGTCTGTGTACCTGGTCCATGATGGACGTCTTCCTGCATGCGCTACATATCTGTCTGATATCTGCACACATGTCTGTGTACCTGGTCCATGATGGACGTCTTCCTGCATGCGCTACATATCTGTCTGATATCTGCACACATGTCTGTGTACCTGGTCCATGATGGACGTCTTCCTGCCCAGCCGGTTGTCGGGGAAGCGGAAGCGGCTCCTCTTGCTGCCGTCGTCCGACTCGGACTTGACAAACTTCTCGCTGTCGCCCTTCTCCTCGCCGTGCTGCTGCTCCTTCTGCCGCCATTTCTTCTTGCGGTTGCGCCGCTCCTTGGCGCTCTTGGAGCTGAACTTGGACACCTCCGAGGAGCTGCGCGACAGACGGCCCCCGCCGTCCTCCTCCACCGGGTCCTCCGAAACTGTGCCAGCTGAGGTTGCCATGGCAGCCGCCTGAAAGAGAGGTGGGGGGGGGGGGGGGGGGGTAAGATGGAGTAAGATAAGGGCTGTAATATAACATAGCATAATGCCCTTCAGCCCAGCAACAAGTACCTTTACCTACCACTAAATTTTACATTACATTAAATTGCTGGCATTACATTGCAGATACTCTTATCCAGAGCAAAGTACAACAAAGTGCAAATCGAACATAGGGACAAGTGCAATGAGGACCCGAGAGCAGTTTACCTACTTTACTTTAGTTTGCCTAAAAGCTAAATAGTATCTAGCTTATATCGTGTCAAGCCTGGTCTTGAAAACCTCCAGTGTTTCTACCTCCACTACATGCCCTGGCAAGCTATTCCACACCGTGACCACTCTCTGTGTAAAAAAATGCTTCCGAATATCTGTGCAGAATTTATCCAATTTCCAATTATGCCCCCTCATTCTGCTAACCGAACTCAAGCTGAAGAATCTCCAGTAGTTCACTTTCTTTATCCTTTAATGCATTTAAAAGCCTTAATCTAATCCCCCCTGAGCCTCCTTTTATTAATCTTAAAGAGATTAAGCATCTTTAAGCAATCTTTTCTCATAACCTTCATCTTTCATACATAGAATCAATTTGGTTGCCTTTCTCTGAACCTTATCTTTCTTATAATACAATCCCCAGAACTGCACTCAGAACACAAGTGTGGTCTGACAAGGGTATTGTAGAAGATTAGTATAACTTCTTCAGATTCACGGCCATATTTTCTAGAATCAACTTCACACAGCACATTTGCGCAGTCACCTGGCAAGGGGCGCACCCAGTACTCCACGCACCTGTGTGATGTTGATTTCCTGGTGCGTGGGCAGGTGCAAATGGGCTGGATTATGCTCATTTCATTATCAGTGAGTGCGGTACACCTTGATTCATTCAGTGAGAGGTGTGTGGAGTGAGGAGCTGAGAGGAGTGAGGAGCCAAGCTCTGACCTGGGCATCCTCCTGTTGCTTCTTCAGCTGCTCCAGCATGGCCTTAAACTCAGCCTCTTTCTGCTCCGCCTCCTCCATGGTAGCTTGGTTCTGCTCCTCGTAGGCCATGGCCACCACAGCCAGGATCAGGTTGACCAGGTAGAAGGAGCCCACGAAGATCACCAGAACAAAGAAGATCATGTAGGTCTTCCCGGCAGCCCTCAGTGTCTGCATAAGGAAGAAAAGTTTCAATAAAACAAAAAAGAAAACCTGAAACCCTATTTTGTCACCACAGATTGGTTGACAATTGATCAGCTCAAGCTGATAGTATCAACTGAAGTGCAATAGACTGTTTTATTTTATTTCTTTAAATTGCATAGTCACAGACAAATCTGCAAAATGAACTCTGGGGGGTGGGGGGTAGCAATTGCAGACCAGGATGAGGTAGCTTCCAACTATCATAATAATAATAATTGCCTTGCACATCACACAGGCTGGTGACCGAATCCCAGAGTCGACCCAGACTCTTCATAGTGTAAGAGTTGAGGAATTAAGCCAGCTCCCAACCACTGGCTATCACCAGAATCCATGAAAGCGGCATAACTAATATGACTTTACAAGAAGTATAATAAGCAGACTAAGTCTCCTGAAAAAAGAGAACTGTTCTGAATTTCTGCATGAGCAGAATAGTGAATACGGTTTTACCTTCTCCTATTACAAGTTCATTTGTGTCTTTCCAACTGCTGTTCTTCCAGTGTTTTATGTCCAGTGCTGGACTACCACCTGCGTCCTTTTCCCTTGTAAACTTTTGATAACAATAAGAATGGATTTTGTGTGTGATGTCACACCAAAATGTTCCCTCTCCATTGCCATTGTATTCCTTATTCCTAATATGGTGTGAAGCAGCTAAACCCCATTGACTTCCTATATACCCTGATAGGTATATTTAAGTTCTCTTGCTGTAGCTCCATACCAATTCCACAGTCCCTTGTAATCTGGATGTGTAAACATGCCATGTTTGACCTACTTTTGAAAACCATGTTGGCTATCCCTAAGAATGATATTATTTTCAAAAAATAATTCCAATTTGTCTCTAATGATACATTTCAATATTTTACATATGATGCAAGTGCCAGGCATGTAGTTTCATGGATCAGTACTGTCCCCTTTCTTATACACTCACCAAGCACTTTCTTAGGAACACTATACTAATACTGGGTTGGGCCTCCCATTGCTCTTAAAATAGCCTCAATTCTTTGTGGCGTGGATTCCACAAGATGTTGAAAACATTCCTTTGAGATTATGTTCCATGTTGACATGATTGCATCATGCAATTTCTGCAGATCTGTCAGCTGCACATTCATGCAGTGAATCTCATGTTCTACCACATCCCAAAGATTTTTGCTTTGTGACATTATCATGATGGAATTAGAAGGTACATTGTGGCCATGAAGGGATACACGTGGTTAGCAACGATACTCAAATAGGCTGTGGCATTCAAGCGATGATTGATTGGTATTAACAGGCCCAAAGTGTGCCAAGAAAACACACACCATTACACTGACTGCCACCAGCCTAGAATGAAGATACAAGGCAGGTTGAGTCCATGGATTGGCACCAAATTATGACCCTACCATCTGTATGCGAGATTCATTAGAACAGGCTAAGTTTCTCCAGTCTTCGACTGTCCAGTTTTGGTGAGTCTGTGCCCACTGCAGCCTCAGCTTTCTGTTCTTTGTTGATATAATCTGCCTCAAGGTTTGACGTGTTGTGCTTTCTGAGACGCTTTTCTGCTCACCACAATTGTACAGAGTGGCTATCTGAGTTACCATAGCCTTTCTGTCAACTCAAATCAGTCTGGCTATTCTCCATTGACCTCTCTCAGCAACAAAGGGTTTCCATCCGCAGAACTCACTGGATGTTTTTAGTTTTTTTGCACCATTCTGAGTAAACTCTAGAGACTGTTATTCGTGAAAATCCCAGGAGATCAGCAATTACACAAATACTCAAACCAGCTCATCTGGCACCAACAAGCATGCCATGGTCAAAATCACTCAGATAACACTCAGATCCCCATTCTGATAGTTGATGTGAACATCCTGAAGCTTCTAACCTGAATCTTCATGATTTTTTGCATTGAACTGCTGCCATATGATTGGTCGATAATCACATGAATAAGAAGGTGTGCCGTATAAAGTGCTCAGTGTCAGTCTTGGTATTATTTTACCTTGTTTCCAGAAATTCAGCTTCAGTTACTAAAGATTGAGTACCCTTGAGAATATGCCATCGGGGCCTGCTGCCTTTTTTATCATCAGTTAATATAAAGTACTTCTTTATCCTACATCTCAATATTGGCTAAGACATTCTGAGTATTGAATATGGCTTCCGACCTATTAGTAACCATTTCAGGCATCAGAAAAATCTGTATTCATATACAGCATTCTCTGTTAGTCCTAATGCACATAACCTTTTACTTTCCTTTTCCTACTACAGCATTGAATGAAATGCTTAGGATTACATTTAGCACCTTGTGTAATTTACCTTTCAAATAGCCTTTTGACTAACCCTAGTTCTTTTTTAACCTTAGCATGCATATTACAATATTCTGTCACGTTTTATGCTCGTCATGTCATGTTTCATGTTTAGTTATTTTCTTACATATTTTATTGTCAAGTATTATGTTAGTCTAGTCTCACCACGTTTTTTTGTTTTATTTCTTGTTACGTTTCATTGTCATGGCATGTTACGTTTCATGTTTAGTTCTGGTTACGATGTATTTTCTAGTCTTGTCATGTCATGTTATATAGTTTATTCATGTCAGTTTTGCAAACTTGTTATGTCACGATTTATGTTTGTTTCATGTTATGTTGTTCCATTTATTGATTAGCAAACACTTTTTTGTGTCTTTCCGCAAACCTTGCATTCATGCTTTCTCTCTCTCCCTTGCTGTCACTCACGCTTCCCTAATTGTTTCAATTTCCCTTGTCAACTTACTAATCTACTAATGCTAGATCAGGATTGGGTAATACTAAGATTCTACCATGTGTTCATGTTTGCCTTACGTTTCTTGTGCATGTCATTTACGAATTTACAAACGCTAGGGCATGATGGGTTTATTACTAATGATTACTAATTATCTTGTTAACTTGTCAATCCTCCACACCTGATTTCCATTCGCATGCTGCTCTCAAGCTAATTGTCTGCACCTGTCTGCACCTGCATAAAGCTCAATGTTCATGTCATGCCTTTGCGAAATTGTTGCCTCCTGTTTGTCAGTGCACTTTTGAGTGGGTTTTCAAGCCATTGTCTACCTTTTGAGATCCAAGCCTGTTTACTGATCATTGTTACTGACTTCTGTTTTGTTGAACACTGCCTGCCTGTACCACAAACACCTGCCTGCTGTCTTTGTGCTTTTGCCCCGCGGAGCAGACATCGGTCTTGACTCTTGCATCGTCTTTGACTCCGAGCCTGCCTACCATCCGTCTGCACTACTGCCCCGCTGACAGCTTTCCTGGTTACTGGACTTTTTGCACGGTTTACCGATTTCGAGACTGCCTTCTCCCTCTGTACTGTACTGGCTGGATTATACGTGTATGAACTTTGCTTGTTTTTCAACTACGCTCATAGGACATTCCTCTAATAAAGCCCTGATGGGACTTCACCACATTTCCATTTGTCTGAGTCGTGCATTTTGGGTCCAACCCCCACGCACCCGTCTCATATTCAGCCTAAGTCCTGTGAATTTTATATATCTTTTAGAGTGTGGCATTATTCTTATTTTGTTGTGCAGAGACACATTTCCCTGCCTTTAAAGGAGAAAGTGAGTTGTGACATTACATTATGGCCCCGCCACATGCTTACATGTGAATTTATAGTAATTTTATATAACAAATAGAACTTGCAGTTTGCAAAGTTGAAAAAATAAACCATAAACACAACCACATAGAAAATATTATTTCAAATGCTTTCATGTTTGACATTTAAGTTGTGAAAATGTAACTCTGTAAGCATAATTGAATACACAACCCAACATTGTAGTTCTTTCTCTTTTCTACCAATTTGAAATGCCCAGTCTCATTCCTGCAACCTCTGTAAACTGCATGTGCATACTCTACAACAAAGGATGTATTGCCAGATGCTTCTTCTCACAACTCGCTCTCCCACCTGAGCTATAGAATCACGTCATTAGAGGACTATGAGTCATGCACAGCAGATGCAGGCAGACCGTTGATAAAATCAACCAATAAAAACATTTAAAAATATAATTCAAATAAACACCTGAAGAATACAAATAATTTTATAAATAAAATTTAATTCTGACATTTGTCAGAATTACCAGGGATTTTTTTCTACCCACATTGGCATTTTGCATCCTGCAAATGTCCATTGTGAAGCAATGTGTGACATCCTGTTTATAGATGATGCTGTACAACAATGAATATCAGCTGACTGATTAACTTACAAGCTGGTAAAGGTTCTCCCAGAAGTCCTGAGTCATTAGCCTGAAGAGTGCCAGGAAGGCCCAGCCAAAGCTGTCGAAGCTGGTGTAACCATAGTTGGGGTTCCTCCCAGCCTTCATGCACATATACCCCTCAGGACATCGACTGGGGGTGGATGGACACACCAGCCAAACATGACAGAAACATTTCATAAACATGATAGCAACATTTTAGAAACATTACAGTCAGTGAAGAAATATGATAGCAACAGAAATCACTGTGGTTGCCTATTGGTGGACATTTCTGAAAAAACAAAAACCACAAAAGCAGTTCAAAAATATAACATTGAAGAGCATTCCGGTCAGATCGGACTGGCTAAAGCCTAGGTGATCGGGCTTCCCCCATAAGATACAATAATGCGGAAGCAGTTTGTGGCTTGAGATGCCACATTCTCAAATAAAAACTACAGGACGGTCAGCTAGGATGCCCCGAGCGATGGCAGTCCAGAAACGGCTGGTCAATACGGACTCTGTCCTTTCACTGTACCTATTCCACTTATCATGTAGGCTCGAGGATGAGCAGGACACAGATGTATTGGTCTGTCCATACACATCCATACGGTCTCAGCCTTCCAACCATTTCCAAGGTGCAGGCGGACATTCTAGACAGCGCAACGGCACCTCGGATTGTCCCAGTCCTGCCTGGGACAGGAAGGGGACCGGGACTGCCTGTCCAATTCCAAGATGGGTTCTTTCCACCATGACCAAGGGTTAACACTTATAGTTCTGCTGCACTCCTCCTCTGACATGAGTGGATATCTTTTCCACTGTGTCAGACCTCTGTTATGAACACTTTTCATCCTTTTTTAAGTCGTGAATATGATTTAGTTGTCCGTTATTTCTTTAATGTAGTGAGTTATATTTTTTATAGATGAGTATGAAATAGGTTTACACCCTTCTCTATTTGAAATGGGCAGAAGAGTGGCAGAGTGGACATGTGGTCTCACCTGTGGTGACATTGTGCATTGTTCTTGTGAGGGAGACCAGGGACGGGATTCACAAAGTTACCCAAGATAAGTCAGATAACCACTGATATAATCTAGGAACCCCTCACAAGTGTGTGGGGTCACTAGAGGAGAGGGGGAAAACAGAAAACTCCTTGAGAAACAGTCTAGCACAGAATTCCCAATGAAACGGGTGAGTCTTGTTGTGAAAAATAAACAAAAAAAGGGAACAGAAAATCGACCTGTGAGAAAACGTCGCTCAGGGATAAACAAGATTTCTCTGAAGCAGTGGAAGAGTCTCGATACGGTTTTTCTCAGGGTTCCTCCAGAGAAGTGGAAGAAAACCCCCAGAGGCGAACTCCGCCTCTCGCTCCTGTGAAGAGTGCTTATGAAGCCAAAAATAAGGAACACCCCCACCTCTCTTACAAGATCTGTCCGTCCTAATAAGTTTATACCCCTCTATATTATATTCATCCCCATCTTCATCCTCAAGCCATGTCTCTGTAATCCCTACAATGTCATAGCCCCCACTAATGATAACTGCTTCAAGTTCCGCAAACCTTTTTTTATGCTTCTAGCATTTAAATGAAGGCATTTCAGTTTGTTGCTTCTACACAGCCTTTCCTGTTCCCTCACTCCCCACTGTCCCAAGCCACCATTACTTGACTTTTGCCCTGAAAAGATTTTGTTATTGCTCACCATTACATGTAGCCTTTGCCTTTTTAGGGCAGCTGAATTTAGGTGCGTTTGTTGAATCCGTGGCACACTGATATGAGCCCTTTGTTTAAAAGTAAGATAAATGTATGATAAGAATATCAAAATGTTCTTCCACGAGGCCCATGCTCCATGTCAGGTCTTTGACAGCAGAGAGGCAGAAGATTTTCAGTTCCAGCCTCTCCCTATTCCAGCCAGGGGTAAGGGTCCACTGGGTGCTATGTCTCTGTCTCACGGGCTTCATGGCAGCAATGGTGCCTTTAGCCCTTCTGCTTGCCCTGTGCACCCCTGGTGGGAGGACCCCGGCAATGTGGCAAGACGGTCCATTGATCCTCCACAAGATGACATCTACAGATGCATCTTTAGAATGCTGGGGTGTAGTGCATGAGGTGTCTGGTGATTAGACAGGAACCTGGGCATCTTGGCATATAAAGGTTTTGGAGCTGAGAGCAGTTTTACTTGATCTCCATCATTTTCTGCCCTGCTTGCGGGGCTTCTATGTGCCGGGCAGGCCCTGGCACATGAGCCGTCTGTCCATTCAGCCTTCACCCACCCTTTCTTCAGAGGCTGTGAGAGTGATGCTGGTAGCTCCAAACTGGTCTCACATGGTGTGGATCTCAATGATTCCCCCCTTCCCAAATGCAACCCTGTGGGGTATCCTAGTCTGGAGTGGTGAGACTTGCTGTCCCAGGCAGGAGTTCCACCCTTTTCCCCAGGGGCTCAAACTCGCGGTTTGGTTCATGAGATGACTGGGCTTTTGGCTTTGGCCTGAACAGAATCTGTGGTTAAGACTACACAGAAGGCTTGAGCACCATCATCTAGCATGGCCTACTCTGATAGGTGGTGAGTGTTTGCACCTTGGTATGAAACACACCACCAGCATCCTCTAACAGCCTCAGCCCCGGACATTTTGGTGTTCCTTTAGGAACAGCTTGATGCAGGTAAATCTTAAATCTCCTGCTACCCTAGGGGCATGGTTGCAGCTATCAATGCTTTGCAGGCTCTAGCGGTCCGTATAGACCGCTGTAGATTTGGGGTAGCAGGGGTAGTGTTGCATCCTAACACTGCATTCCTTCCCAACAACTGACTCAAATTTTTACAACAGTCAATCACTGGAATAACACATCAGAAAAAACGTTCCTGCATTCTTTTCTGCATAAAAAATGCATAATTTACATATATATTTAGCATGGGCACTCACCCAGAATCAGAGCTGTTTCCACACAAGAGAGCATCCAGTTGTCCAGGGATAAAGTAGAAATTGGCTGCAGGGGGTGGGGGGGGCAGAGAGAGAGAGAATTGATGAAGGCAGTGAGAATTCTCATCCCATCAGGAAGAAGAAGAAGCAACCTCCGTATATCTTAGGTTCAATCAACATTTGGCCTTAATTTTGACTCACAATTTCATTAAATTCGAAAGATTTTCCTTCAAAATTCTTTTGCCAAATTCAATTATCTCCAAAGTGACATGCTCACTGTCGTTCATGATGTATTCATCCCACTCGAACCCTTTGCTGCCATTGCTCAGATAGCTATCGGTGGAGTTGACGGGCCAGATGACACACTTTTGCCTCAAATTGCCCATGAAGAGCTGCAGGCCAATCAGGGCAAAGACACTGAGGCAGAAGACGGTGAGGATCATTACATCTGACAGCTTCTTCACTGACTGGATGAGGGCACCCACAATGGTCTTTAAGCCTGCAGGGCAGAGAGAGGGCGGGAGGAGCAGAGAGAGAGAGAGAGATTGCCACTGTCGCTGTTGCCACTGTCCTCAAATCACAAGGGGTATCATTGGGAACAGGCAAGTGATTCCCCAGATAGAACTGTGTTTGTCCAAACAGACAGAGCTCTCTACCATGCCTGTGGGGACAGAGCTCTCTAATATACCTGTGGGACAGAGCTCTCTACCTGTGGGATGGAGCTCTCTACCATGCCTGTGAGGACAGAGCTTTCTCCTATACCTGTGGGCAGAGCTCTCTAATATACCTGTGGGACAGAGCTCTCTACCATGCCTGTCAGACAGAGCTCTCTACCTGTGGGACAGAGCTCTCTACCATGCCTGTCAGACAGAGCTCTCTACCATGCCTGTCAGACAGAGCTCTCTCCTATACCTGCGGGACAGAGCTCTCTAACATATGTGTGGGACAGAGCTCTCTACCTGTGGGACAAAGCTCTTCACCATATCTGTGGGGCAGAGCTCTCTCCTATACCTGCGGGACATAGCTCTGTAACATACCTGTTGGACAGAGCTCTCTACTACACCTGTTGGACAGAGCTCTCTACTATACCTGTGGGACAGAGCTCTGTAACATACCTGTGAGACAGAGCTCTCTAACCTACCTGTCACCAGGACATACAGTAGCTGAACCTGGACTGACACATATCTCTTCAGGGGCTGCTCTCAGTATAAATCTGAATCAATTGTAATAAAATGAAGAATGCGGTGGTGTAGCACGTTTCCTGCCATCAATGGTCCCGTGTTGAAAGGTCTCAAAATGGAACATTCAGGGCTCTTCCTGTGTCTCTCAAAATAAAGGACAATGAAGTGATAGCTTACAAAGAGCTGCAGTTTGAACAAAAATTAGTGTAAATATAAATGTGAATATTTTCAATACACACAGAACATAAAGGAACTCAGAGTCAACCCACATGGATTCACAAGAGTATGACACACTGTCTCACTGTTTCAATGAAAATATAACAGTGTCTGTATCAGCCTTAATGAACAATGATGAACAGACACAAATACTTTGTAGACATATAGTTGGTTAAAGCAAGCAGCAAATATCTTGGCTTTTTGATCACTTCTGCAATGTGCTTCACATTGGGGGGGGGGGGGGGGGGTGTCATTCAAGGAAACCATGTGAGGGCCCTACTAGACCCAAACATCTACTACAAAATAAAAGACCTCAAAGCAACACGTGAAAGGACAGGCAGGAAAATGGCATCAGCATGCAAGCAATTTAAACTCCAAGGCTGAAGAAAAGGTTTTATTTCATATCCTCTCTATCTGGTTGGTCCATTAGTTTATGTTTTTTAAATTTTTTATTTAGGCATGACCAACTCCTAGACTGTAGAAAAAATACGGACCAAGCGCCTGTGGTGTCACCCACTGACTATCCTTTGGCTACTGAAAAACATTTAGACACCGCTGAAGTGGAGTTTTTGGTGCCACCATGTTGTACAAATTCGAGCCAGTACTGTGCAGTAGGAAGAAGAGGGATCCATAGATGGGCAAGAAGTTCTGCCGAATCTGAGTCGTCCACTAAGTGTATGAGATACAGTGACTGTTCAGTGAGGCGAACTGCTCGTCCAAAAAATGTATTTGTGTTATCCAAATAACACAATAATCTGGATGGAAAATTAGATTAAGAAAAAACGCATATTGCTTCACCATTTTTTTGTGGGAAAAAAAAAGATTGACTCAGTCCATTGATATAAATTCTTATCGATGCCTCGATGCAAGCAAGAGACAATGTGCTTTTCCAGGGCCTGGCGATTCCATTGTAATTCCAGGAGAAACTCACGGGTATACAGGATTCTATTAGTATGTGAATGGTGACCAAACGCAAAGGTCACAGTAATCACTGACAGTAGACAGTAGAACATCTGAAAGAGGCCAACTCAACTCACTTAAACTTTGAAAAGAAATGTTTAAGCAAACAAACCAAACCAACAGCTCACAGACGCCTGCTGCTGGTCAGTGAAAGAGCCGCAGCCCCTTCCTGCTGTGCCATGCCCTCCCCTTTAAAACTGCATGATCTGCCTGCAAGGCATGAAGGTAAGACTTAATTCTTATTTTTGCTAGCAGTAAGTGGGGTTAGGTAAAATGCCTCTTCCACAAGATTAACATATATAACATAACTGCTTAACTGAGTAAAACCCGGAATCTGCCCTAACCTCTGCCTGGAACGTACTAAAGTAAAAAGTATGGTTCCCACTTTTGTGCAGTTATATAGCTAGCTCATTAATCCTGCGTTGTGGAACAGGGCCCAGGTGTTCTTGGTCGCCATGTCCTGACTGATGCAATGCTGACTGCTCATCCAGTTGTCAAGAAAGATTTGTCATTGATTTATGTTCTTATTGTAAAGGATGTTTGGGTGCTGATTTATGTTGTTATTGTAAAAGATGTTTGGATGCTGATTTATGCTGCTATTGTAAGAGATGTTTGGGTGCTGATTTATGTTGTTATTGTAAAAGATGTTTGGATGCTGATTTATGTTGCTATTGTAAGAGATGTTTGGATACTGATTTATGTTGTCATTGTTAAATATGCTTGGATGCTGATTTATGTTGTTATTGTAAGAGATGTTTGGGTGCATTTTTATGTTGTTATTGTAAAACATGTTTGGACACTGATTTATGTTGTTATTGTTAAATCTGTTTGAATACTGATTTATGTTATTGTTAAATATGTTTCGATGCTGATTTTTGTTATTGTAAAGGATGTTTAATGCTGATTTATGTTGTTATTGTAAGAGATGTTTAGATGCTGATTTATGATTCATGATTATCTCTGCTTCTGTCAATCATTTATTGAAATATTTATTTAGAAAAGCTGTGTGCACACCAGCATGTATGAGGGATGTGTCTGTGTGTGGAGTTCAAATCTAAGTTCTAGAACATGGCCATTTGTTTATTATTATTTTATTGATTGAAAATTCTAATTCAATAGGTTAATAAATAAGGTTCGGCAGAGAGCAGTTTGAACCATAGGCGGTTTCAGTTATCTCGCTTTTTCCCTATGTATGACATGTGGATTTTGACTGAGAGTTACCTCATTTCATTACCCAGTTTAGCCGGTAACAGTACAGTCCCCAAAGATCATGATGGATTAAAAAATGAGCATATTAATAATATTATTAATTCAGACTATATATATTAGGGGAGCGAATAGTGTGACACATAACTTTTTTGAAAATATTAGTTGTAAAAGAAAATCTTTTTCACTGACAGAATATGTCCCATGTATTTGAACAATATATCTTATTAACTACATTCCTGACTAAAAACTTAAACCAAGAAGGTTGTTACTTGCTTCTGAAGTCCTAATTACAATAAATAAGGAGAGTGGACCTTGTGTTTTCCATCAGAATACTTTTAAATTAAACCCGCGCTACCCTCATTCACAATAGCATGATATGCTAACCATGCTATTTCAACCGGATTATACTATAATGGGTGACAGCAGATCCACTGGTCCCTGAGGCTAAACGTAGACTGCAAAGCTTATCAAAAATGTATTGGAACCATTTTTGATTTGTAGAAGGAAAAAAAATCAAAAGAAAAATGTTTTATTATTTTAAATGTCAATAATAATAGTTAAAAATATAAAAGTAATGAAAAACATCTCAGCCTTTGTGTTTAAATTGGGTCTCACCTGGAATGACAGAGATAGTTTTCAACGCCCGGAGAACTCTGAACGTTCTCAGCGCAGACACATTCCCCAGGTCCACAAACTCTGTGACATATCTGAAATAAGGGAGGATCACACAACAAACACAAATGACGACAACAACACACACGCAAGGGCACAACACTGACGAGGGGTGTGGGGGGGGAAGGGGGGCGGGGGATACATCACTCACAGAGCCTGTCCTCCGGGCTGGGGGGGTGGGGTGGGAGATAAAGGGATACCAAAAAACTGAAAAAGGAAAAGAAACACACCTAACACCGACCCTCAGCCCAGCCCCTCCCCCTGCTGTCTTACCTGGTATTACAGAAATTGTTTTCAAAGCCCTCAACACTCTGAATGTGCGCAGAGCTGAGACATTGCCTAGGTTTACAAACTCTGTTATATACCTGCAGAATCAAACCAGAGTTACTCTGTTATATACCTGCAGAAACAAACCAGTTACTCTGTTATATACCTGCAGAATTAAATCAAATTTATTTGTTGAAAAAGAAGGAAACATGTTTACCCAATTTTCACAAACAACCGAGTGCTAAACAATAATACAGAGGATATCAATCACATTAGTTTATTTTACATTAAGTGAAATTGACAACTGTGAACTTATAGAACTGAAAACAAATCAAATTTGCCCTAGTATAGCTTCATTCAACAGCTTCTGTAGTTCTTCAGAGGGTGTGTGTGTGTCTGCATGCAAGATCATACAAATATCCATACGGTAAAAATGTCTGTCATTCAAGAACATTTCAAAATTATTCCTCCTGAAAAACCAAGTCACATTTTGCACTCAATAGTATTTCTGTTTAAGCTGTGGTGAAAATGGACGTTCAATTACAGTAACATTTCCTCCAGCATGAAGTGATAAAAGTCCAGTATAAACCTAGTTTCCATGGGACACAGACAATGATTAAGATTTAGCGGAAGGAAGGAAAGAATGAAGGAAGCAAGGAAAGGAAGAAGGAATGAAAGAAGGAAGCAAAGGTTCAATTGAGAAGTTCAATTGAGAATGTGTTATTTAGCCATTATGTCAACAATAGGCTTGGTAATAACTCTAAAAATGATATTATGATGTATGATGTTGACACTTGAAAATATTGCTTGTCAAGAATCAAAGTGGCTATCATCAATGTTCAGTTACATCATCCTGTCCCCTGGGCCAAGTCAATGTGAAGAATAAGTGGTGACTTCAGACTCAGGCATTCTCTCTCCAGTAATGGCAGGTGTCTTGAACAGATTGTCCAGAATTTAAAATTTAAGAGAATATAGAGTACTGTACAAAGGTCAGAGATCACACTTTAATTCATAAAATTTCTATTCAATCAACTATTCACTGCACTTCAGGTAATAATGTAGGAAACATATACACTCACTAAGCACTTTTATTAGGAACACTATACTAATACTGAGTAGGGCCTCCCATTGCTCTCAAAACAGCCTCAATTCTTCATGGCATGGATTCCACAAGATGTTGAAAACAGTCCTTTGAGATTCTGTTCCATGTTGACATGACTGCATCACGCAATTTATTCAGATTTGCCAGCTGCACATTCATGCTGCGAATCTCCCGTTCTACCACATCCCAAAGGTGTTCTATTGGATTCAGATCCGATGACTGGGAAGGCCACTGAAGAACATTGAACTCATTGTTATGTTCATGAAACCAGTTTGAGATGACTTTTGCTTTGTGACGTGGTGCATTATCATGCTGGAAGTAGCCATTAGAATATGGGTACATTATGGCCATGAAGGGATGAACATGGTCAGCAAAAATACTCAAATAGGCTGTGGCATTTAAGTGATGATTGATTGGTATTAACGGGGCCAAAGTGTGCCAAGAAAACACTCCCCACACCATTACACCACGCCACCAGCCTGGACTGTTGACACAAGGCAGGTTGGATCCATGGATTCATGCTGTTGTCACGTTTTTCCAGTCTCCAACTGTCCAGTTTTGGTGAGCCTGTGCCCACTGCAGCCTCAGCTTCCTGCTCTTGGCTAACAGAAGTGGAACCCGACATGGTTTTCTGCTGTTGTGGCCCATCGGCCTCAAGGTTTGACGCATTGTGCATTCTGAGATGCGACTCTGAGATGATTTTTAGTTTTTTGCACTATTCTGAGTAAACTCTAGAGACTGTTGTGTGTGAAAATCCCAGGAGATCAGCAGTTACAGAAATACTCAAACCAGCCCATCTGGCACCAACAATCATGCCATGATTAAAATCCCTGAGATCACATTTATTCGCCATTCCGATGGTTGCCATTCCGACATTGACTGAAACTCCTGACCTGTATCTGCATGATTTTATGCATTGCATTGCTGCAATACAATTGACTGATTAGATAATCACAAGATTGTTCCTAATAAAGTGCTCAGTGAGTGTATATATCCTGTAAGAACTGGTCGGCCAACAAAACCAACATATTTCGGGTTGTGTCCGCAAAGCAGAATAAATAGTACTGGCTAACGGGGCTCTGGTTAACCTAATTTAGAAATAAAATTCAATTTTAAATGTGATGCAGTTTGGTTAGAAAGCATTAGGGAGAGTAATCCCTTTTGGAGAGATTTTTGGACACTTTGGTCATGCTTTATAAAAAAAATACTATCATATAAGTGAATAAAACATACAAGATTAATTTTCTTTACATTTTGTATTAAAAAATCAGGTAAAAATAGCTATTCTGATCATTCATTTGACTTGACAAACAGATATGAAGATGTTTTGTATTTGGAGAGATTTCGGGACACTTGAGGACATATATGTGCTTTTTTATGTTGTTATACATATCATTTTTCACACAAGTTGACATCAACGTTGTGCAGAAATATACACTCAGTGAGCACTTCATTAACTATTTATTAGACTTTTTTTTAGACTTATTGGTATTCAGTATTTTCTGTCACTAAAAACTTGCAAGAAATGACAGTTTTCTTGAGAAAATAAAAGGGTGGTCTCAAACTTTTGCACAGTACTGTAAATCCTATGTATATATTATATATACAGTGAGCTCCATAATGATTGGGACAAATACATATTTTTTTTCTTGATTTGGCTCTGTAGTCTGCAATGTTATGCTTTGGAATGAAGTACCATCCAATGAGTTAAGAAGCATTTGGTTGAACTTGAGCAGATCTCTTGCCATCACCTGGATCATCTGTCTAAAATACCTTTTTTCCAGAACTCTACTGGCTCTTAGGTACTTCTTAGCAAAAGGTAAATGGCCATCTGTTTGTGAAGTCTGCAGGCAGTAAAACTAAAACATCCAGGCCTGCCTCCTGAAGAGGAGATCTGTCAGACAGGTGCGGGTGGTTCTTCTGCATTATGGCAAAAAAGATTTGGTCATCTACTGCAGAAGTCTTCCTTGGCTTACCAGTCTTGCTTTTACTGAGCTCACCAGTGCTCGCTTTCTTCTTAATGATGTTACAGTTTCTTTCGGTAAGCCTATTGTTTGGCTGACTGCTTTTTATTTCTCCATCTCATAATAGCATCATTGGCACAATGGGTCCTTTTATTCAGAAATACCGATAACAGGCAATCAAAAGCATAGAATCAATACCAAAGAAGCGATTGAATACACCTGACTAATCATAAACAGCTGTGAAGTAATTTGTCCCAAATGTTATGGCACCCTGAAATGGGGGATTTCTATAAAATGTGCTGTAATTTCTACCTGATGAAACCAAAATGTATAAAAGTACTCTTTAATATAAATTGCAAATCTCTATTTTAGCCACATCTCAAGTCAATAAGAAATAAGTCTTTGTCCCAAGACTTATGGAGCTCACTGTATATATATAGTGTAGTCTGTATGGATTTGTGAGAAAATGTCTGTCGTTTTGGTTCTGTACAACAGCACATTGAATTTGAAATGAACCAATGAATGAGGCTAATGTGCAGACTTTATCCTAGGACTCTACGATTTCTTATGTAATTTTTAGCAAACTCTAACCTGGCTGTTCTGTTCTTCAGCATTACCAGTGCTTTGCATCTTGTGTTGAAGCCTCTGAGGTTATGCTGGTGTAGTCTTTTCTTCGTGGTAGTCTTTTGACACATCTATGTCCATCCTGGAGTGTTCTTGATCTGTTCAACAGCTGACAAGGGTCTGCCAGGTTTTTTGCTATTGCTGAGATCACCTGTGTCTTCTTGCTTCTTAACAATGTATCAAACGGCTGATTTTTTTATATAGGTCTCAGTTTTTTTCAGATTTTTCAGCCTAATGATGACCTGCTTTAATAGCATTGACTCTCATTTGGTCCTCATGCTGAGAAACAACTGCAAATGCAAATGCCACACCTAGAATCAACTCTAGACCTTTTGTTAGCCTTCTTGTGTATGACCACAAGACATCTGGGCAGGCAACAGTCCAATTATTTTTGGTCCCCTGAATTGGTGGGACTATGCATAAAAGGGAAGTCATTTCTACAAGGATCATACAATATGGATTTAAATACATTGTTTCATTTCAAATCCAATGTGCTAGAATCATATTTTTTTTTAAAGAAGAAGATTTTTCATGTTCAAGTTCACATGTGGCACTTAAAATACACAACAGGCAGAGCTGTACTTACGCCATAGAAATCACCATGAAATCGAGCCAGTTCCATGGATCCCTTAGGAACGTAAACCCGTCTATACAGAACCCTCGAGAAATTATTTTTGTAAGTGATTCAAAGGTATAAATACCAGTGAAGGTGTACCTAGAAGAAAAAACCACAGTAAGGATTAGATATAGTTTAAGATGTACAGTTATCACAGCAGTTTGCTATCCCATCATGCAATGGTGCAGCCCCCATGCCTCTACACAAATCCCAAATTTCAGAATAGTATCTGCAACATAGGCTTGGATTCAGTCAACTTTTATGGTGAAAGTTTACATTTTTTGCAGAAATAGCAACTGTTTCATTCATTTCAGTTGTGATGTTCAGATGTTTCAGAAGTTAGATGATTAGAGGTTTCCTCTCCTCTTGAGCCAGTTCCATGTTAAAACCTGTATATATTTTATAAGCTAAAATACCAAAAAGTGCTGTATCAATAAATGGGCAAATATGCCTGTGAGACAGATGTGAATTATGTCAACAATAGAAATACCATCGAAACAACTTAACGTGATGTTCCCCAAATGTGTTGAAGTAATTACATTTTCTTTTTCCGTCTGCATGATGTGATTTATTTTTTATTATTTTTTTGGCCTTATTGTGTAAAACAGAAACTTGTGCATGTTCCATTGAGAACTATGATAGTGTACAATTTCACATATTTGTTAAATTAAATAGATTTTTTTTTTTTTCTGACCAATCTGACCAAATATTACATTTGATATTAGTTATGACCCAAATAAATCTCATGAATGATGTGTAAGAATATTTATTCCTACATTACATGTGCTTCTCAACTTAGCCATGAAATACCACTATGGTCTGATTCCCATGGTGCATTTTGTTTAAAAAAAACAAAAAAAAACATGACTTTAAAAAGCCTAATAGAAAACTCACTCATCTGCTTTTCTTTATACTTTTTTTCTGGCCCCATACAGCTTCATTGTTAAACATAGTTTTCATTTCTTTCGGCATCTTAATGGAAAAAAATTGAATGTGGCTCAGTCTGCCTAACATTTTCAGGTTACAAACATGCCAGCTGTTATCAAGCAATGTATCATGGAATATTGAAATAAGGGATGTTGAAAAGTAGAATTTGTTTTTACTAAATACATTGGCAGACCCTGATAGTATAATAATACTTATAGGTCTGCAATTTATAAGCCATTACATTACATTACATTACATTACAGGCAATTAGCAGACGCTCTTGTCCAGAGCGACGTACAACCAAGTGCAGATCGAACATAGGGACAAGTGTAATGAGGACCCTAGAGGACAGTACAGTTCCGTGTGCCATTATAATCTATGACATGCACATGGCTAATCATGGTGGTGAGGTAAGGAGGGAAAGGTGCAGCCTGAAGAGATGAGTCTTCAGTCTGCACTTGAAAGTTGTCAGAGACTCTGCTGTTCTGACATCCACAGGAAGGTCATTCCACCACCGTGGAGCCAGAACAGACAGCAGTCATGACCAGGAAGAGCAGGTCCCATGAGGGGGAAGTGCCAGGCGTCCCGAAGTAGCGGAATGGAGGTGTATATGTTCGGATAAGTGATTGAATATATGCAGGGGCTTATCCCTTAACTGCCTGGTATGCAAGCACCAAAGTTTTAATGAACCGGTTCTTGACACACTCCGGACAACAGTTGTGCTTTTGAACAACACCCAAGCCAACTTTTTGCCTCGCAAAGGAATTTTGTACTTTGGTATCTTTCTACAAACCTCCTATTTTGGGTTTGTTTTGCAGCTGAGTCTTGTGATCTATGGCTGCGATAGACATTGGACTGCAAGGTTTAAGCTCAAATGTCAACTTACTTACTGCGTATATGGGTAAAATGATCACTGATCAGTCCTGCAGAACCCTGAGAGTCCTCAACAAAACATGTCACCAAAATGTACAATAACAATTATCTCATAAGGATTTTATTACCACAGCTACTTCTTTCTTTAAAAATTGGCAGCAGAAACTGAACTTGTGAGCGGCTCAAGTAAAAAAACAAAGCTAAAAATAAGAAGACTATCAGTTGTGCTTGTTCTTCTTCAAGCCTGACCACTGCCATTGAACACTGTAGACACACCAGATACCTAGTATTTTTACCATCGAAAGTTCTGTCTCTGAAACAATCCAATTTGATGAATCTTAGCTATTATTTTAGTTAATTATTATTTTACCAAATATGTGGCTGCCCGTGGTGAAGGGGAATTGGTGACTGGTGATTTTTTGTTTTTCATTTGCTGTGAAACAACGAGATTGGAGCTACAAAGTGAAGGTTGTTGAGGTTGACCAATCCATTTTGGACCTAGATATGAAAACTGGCCCATCATTCGCTGGTGGGGAGGGGTCTCTGTGATTGGGGGCAGGACAGGTGGGGTGTCAGCCAGGTGGAAAATGCAGGTGAGAGTTTTAGATTCATGCAGCAAGTCAAAGGGCTGTGACAATAGTGACTCTTAAAAAAATAACAATTTTATTCGTGAAATTGTAAAAAGGTACATACACAATGAAGCTGTGAATGTACTAATCACGATTTCTACATTAAATACAGTATACAGTATAAAATACAGCAGTTACTGGTATGAATACAGTAGTTGCACAAAGTAAAAAATAATAGGACTGCACCAAAGAGAGATAACTAGAGAGTGCAAGATCAATATATGTCGTAAACACGAGAGTGCAAGATCAATATGGGAGTGTAGTTGTAAACACAAGAGTGCAAGATCAATATGGGAGTGTAGTTGTAAACACAAGAGTGCAAGATCTAGAAGTTCAGCAGAATGATAATGAAGGTTATTATATGTGCAAAATCAGTTTCAATTGTGCTCGATTGCCCATCAAAGGATCGGTCAATCAGTTGGTGAAAAACGTGTTGTTACAGGAGAGCAAAACAATTCACACCTGGGTACTAGTACCTGTTTCCTATTGGCTAATAGAGGATTGTTGTGAATAAAATGGCACAAACTGGTTGTATTTCTTAACAGATTGTTTTGTTATTTTACACCTAAGCATTTAGGAAAAGTCACGGAAGGAAGACAGTATTGTATTTACAGTGTTGGAGTAAACAAGATAATTAAACAATTAACAATCTTAAAGTCCAAATGCCTGACGGCATCAGCTCTGGTCTTTCTAGTGTTAAAAAGGAATGTGAATAGGGAGCACTTACCTGGGCATCTCCTATATGTGGCACAACAAGGGTTGTCCATGGTTTTGGTTTGTGATCATATGCACATCCAGTTTAGGAAGGTGCTGGGCTGAAAACCCATTAATGAAAAGAAGGAAACCTGCACACTGATATGCTCCATTCACACATTTAATACAGATGTTTCCACACAATATATTAAGCTCACTGGCTAAAATTCAATATGCCAAAAAACCTTACAGCACCAAATACTCATTCAGTTGCCAATGCTTCCATATTCAAACCGACCAACCATTTTGAAATTTGTCAATCCCAACTGGGAGTGCCACTAACCCATCTTCACACAAAGCGAACATCTGGGCAGACATTAGAATATACCTGGGTATAATCTACCTTTAATGTCCATCCATCCATCCATCCATCCATTATCTTAACCTGCTTATCCTGAACAGGGTCGCAGGGAGGCTGGAGCCTATCCCAGCATACATTGGGCGAAAGGCAGGAATACACCCTGGACAGGTCGCCAGTCCATCGCAGGGTACACACACCATTCACTCACACACTCATACCTACGGGCAATTTAGACTCTCCAATCAGCGTAACCTGCATGTCTTTGGACTGTGAGAGGAAACCGGAGTACCCGGAGGAAACCCACGCAAACATTCAAACTCATGCAAACTCCACACAGATCGGTGAAATACTTACCTCCAGCTTCCAAAAATTGTTTCACAGAACAGTACAATGAAACATTTCTGTTGGGACTCATGTCAGTTGTAAATATTTATAGTGCTGCCAAAAAAGGCAACCTTCAAACTATCGTTTTTTATTATTTTGTTATAGTTATTGTTTGAAGTGTGAAAGTACGGGAACTTAAAATGAGGTAGAAGAATGGCAGAGAGTATTAAGTTGGATAGAAGCATTGTAGATTGGTCTTTCCATAGGATATGTTGGCAATAACTAAAATTTAAAAAACGCAGCTTTATCCATTAAAGATACATTGATCACCAACGTCTTCAAAGAGTGAACAATATCTTTCACCTCTCATGTCTGTGTCACCATACTGAGTCATTTATGTCACCACTTCATTTGCACTGTGACTGCTCTACCATCAAGAAAGAAGGCCACGGCTGAACTGCAGGAAAACTGATCAGAATTGACTCGATTTTATATTTTCCCCCTTTCATATTTGCAGATTGTGGCACGTAAGGGAATTATAGCATGAACTGAAGGATACATATAAACATTTCACCCCAAAAAAATCTGTATTCCTTCATAGCAAGAAGATAAAAGCCAAAAATAGCCCGAAGGTATTCCAAGAGGCCTTGAAAGTCTGACGTGACACAGAGCAAATCCCATCTATGGATTTCACTACGGAAAAAATGAATGACGTGAAAATACAGGCAGATTGCTAACCACTTAGCCATAGCAATTTGCTTCTGAAATGTAAACAGACTATAAAAATTGGATGAAAAGCATTCTTTTTCATAAAAAAAACATCCAAATGTCATAATTTCTTTTAAAAAAACTAAATTCATTTCTCCCATAGACTGATATATTTTATGATCTGGAAGTTTAGAAAATGCTAACGAACCACAGATATTTCTGAAGGGATTGACGACACAACTCCTGAGGTCAATAGGAAGCAAAGGCGATGTTTCGGAAACAATACTTCCGGTATACTGCTCACTATTAGATAGAGCAGCTAAAGCTAAATATAAGCAAACTACGTAATGTCGACGTCTGAATTCAAAGCATGTTTTTCATGGTTTACATACATAGCTATATACTGACTACGATGGGACTTCAGTGCAGAAAAATAACTGCATCGCCAGGCAAAATCGGTTTAGCAACACTAACATTAGCTAGTAGCCTATAATGCTACTTACATGATAATTGCATATTGTCATTCAATAGCCTACTTATCAGTGTCATGACACAAGGGTCAGGTATGGCAAATATATGTATTTTGCTCTGCCAAAATCAGTTGCATCGACCCCATTACTCTAGTCTTAGGCTACTAAGTTTTATACGGCACTGGATGGCTACTGCTAGTGATCTATTTGTTGAGAGATGATCGGTAGCTTGTACAACAACCGAGAAAAACATATCGCTAACTAGCGAAAGCAAATAATAATTTCCAGTCTCATTGAATATCTACAGGAACTTTAACAGTAATTTATATCGTAAATGTTATATTGTCTATTGCTGTCACCTCAACAGAAAATCTGTAGCTGCACAAGATCACAACGAGGAAACAACGAGAAACCACCCATACCTCAACCTCTCATAGTGCCTAAATTTCCACAATTGGACCATCCTAATGCCACCGACAGTGTATCTGTATTCATTTATCATCCCGACTTGTGCAATTTAAAAAAACGGACTTAACTAGCATGATTCTAATTTATAAACATTATTTACAAATAGAATATATTCGTGTAATCAGTGGCCATGGGCGTGAATGTGCTGGTACTTCCCGTGAGACTGGCCATCCCAGGATAGATAACGTCATCTTTGTTGCTGTACAGAAATCTGATCGTACATTCGTAACTACGAAAATTTTATAAAAGGCAATGAAAAGCTGCATAGCAATAATTTGCGGATGATCTGGAGCCTTGTAATTTCTGTGTTTGTGGAACAATTTAATGCTTCATTTGCTCGTATGAAGTTGTTGTTGTTGCGGTCTATGGTGGATTCTGCAAGCATAGCACTTGGCAGTATACTGGAAATGGCATTCAGTGGGACTTACGCTTTACCTCACTATACAGCGGTGAAATTGAATAGAATAGAAAAATAAACAAGAAGAACCCTTGTGTTATTATTCGGGGTGATCCGAACACTCGAGACGAGTCGAGTTATAAGACCAGTACCTGTTACGATCGCGATTTTCTGAACTCGAGCGCTGTATGAGCGTTATCCCTGATGATCTGAGAATGTATTTATTCTCATTGGCTATAGTAGGTGTACATCAGTAAAAAAATATGTCACATAAACTTCATACTGTTTCGTGACAGGCCAGTATTAGTAAATAGCCAACTTTACCATTTTAAATTAGACAGTGCCATGGTGCAGAGCCAAACAAGGGGAGCATTCCTGTGCAATGTTGCAATGCGTCCTGAATACATTGCAGTGAACAAACACGTGTTTAGAAAAAGTTGATTGAAAAATGAGTTACCCAGTGTGTCCCTTCAACTCATTTTAGCATGCAAGGTGCAGTAGACTAATCTGATTTCTGATTTAGAATATAATTTGTCTATTAACGCAAGCAACACTGGCAAGCTGTTTGCCATGTCTGTGGTTTGTAGATTTCTGTCAGTTATTGTGTCACCGTTTCTGTCTCTCCCTTTTTGCGCTTTCCCTTCAGCTCCTTATCTCTTTGATTTAATTAAAATATTTCTTCTCTACTGCGATTTTCCGTTGCTGTAAATTTAAATGTATAAAAATGTCCGATGCAGTGGCACACCGAGGACTGGGGTTCGTGTCTCGGTCCTGCCCAAACATAAAAAGGCGAGTTTGTCAGGCTCATGTGGGAACGGCATAATTCGCCCATCACTCCGAGGGTGGAGGGAGGGACTCGCTAGGGTTAGTAGGATCGTAGGATCGTATATATAGCTGTGCCCCAATTGCCTCGGAATCTCGGTCACGGGCTGGAATGATGAACCTTGGATAAGGCGTGTCGTTCTATGGATCACTCGATCACACGGGGCCGCCAAAGGAGTGAGGACGTAGACGGTTTATCCAAAGCAATTAGCGGTCAACACAGCTGCCCAGACACTAGGATGTTTTAAATAATTATTTTGTGAAAAGTCTTCCCTGAGCTGGCGTTTGGAGGAGGGGAGGTAAAACGAGCCTGGGGAGATTATGGAATTTTAACGTCAAAACACCGATAACAGACAACAGGCAAGTATTAGTTTAAGTCTGTTGGACCTGTCACTTTACTGAAAGTTCAACATTGTCATGTTTTTCTTTCTTTTGTGGGCGGCCGTTAGGCAGGTATGCTATGTCCCGGCATTCTGCAATAGCGATGGTACATTCGGTCATAACACGTTTCAAACAACATGTTGTCATTTCGCTAGCTCCTGATAATACATTAGCCTATATTTATCTTAGAATTTAACCAGATAACATTCGGTGAGAAAGAATTAAGGGCTCTGAAGTTAAACAGGAGACAAACCCAATAGGATAAAATGGGCGAAAGGGCAGGGCTCGTGATGATAAAGTTTAGTTTGTGATATAGGGCGGCCTGTAGTGTAGTGGTTAAGGTAAATGACTGGGACACGCAAGATCGGTGGTTCTAATCCAGGTTTAACCACAATAGGATCTGCACAGCCGTTGGGCCCTTGAGCAAGGCCCTTAACCCTGCATTGCTCCAGGGGAGGATTGTCTCCTGCTTAGTCTAATCAACTGTACGTCGGTCTGGATAAGAGCGTCTGCCAAATGCCAATAATGTAATGTAATGTAATATAAAAAAACTAAAGGAACTGGTTGCATGAGTTTGAATTACATTGGCACATTAAAACCGGAACACAATTAAACACATGACCTTTGGTACGTTTAATAAAGAAAACTACTAAGCATATGACTATTATCTGTGCTTATTGTATGCAGAATTCCTTTTTATAAAGGGTGTCAGCAATTCTGGAGCTGAATTACTTTCACATTTACATTTTCTAAATGTTTTACTCTTCTGCTCAAATACACTGACAGTCAATTTGGAGGCTGTTCTGTAAATAGTTGATTTGCTCTCGTTCCTCAGCTGTGCCAGTTCTAGCCTATATGTCTTCCATACGGATTGCTTTCTTATCATGTGCTTTCTTTTTATGTTTTAGGTTTTGGGGCCTCTTGGCCTGACTTTCCTTTTATTTTTCTACAATTTAAAACTTCCCAACAATTTCAAAAATAAATATTTAGATTTGAATTGCAAATAGCAAGGTCCCTGGATGGACTACAGAAAGACAATTCTTTGTAAAGGTGGAAGTTAGAAAGCAAAGCAAAGTTGGGACTGATCAAATAGCTGCCAGATTAAAAACCCCGCCCACAGTAGTTGGTTGAACGCATGCAGATACAGATAATTCAGTACTCGCTCACCCATAGTTATTATACCATGTCATTCAACTATCAATATCTGTGACTAAATATGGAATACATAGACAATCTTACAATTGGTTTTACATGTAGAGATGTTGCTTTCAGGATTCAATGGTCATTTGTCTTGAACAATCCAATAGAGAAATAGACACGGAAATAGGAAGCAGGTCTTTAATTCATGTTAATTCCATTAGTTTTGATTGGTTAGATTGAGAACTTTCATAGACAGTACAAGCTTTCCAATGGTGTATGGCATGCCTAAGTCTGAACTTAAACCAGCATAAACAGCTTGAATGCTTGCTTTACCATAACATTATGATGTAATATACAGGCACTTGAGTCGCAATTGTTGTTTTGTCTGGCTTGTAGCATACTGTAGCGTACCCACGGCAGTGCTAACAACACTCTTTGCTCATAATGGTATGGACTATGAAAGTGAGTTTTGAAATCCCCTCGCAAAACAAAACATTACATACTTTAGAGTACAGAAAACTTAGAATGATTACATGTTTAGGTATGTGTACCACAGTGTGTCGCATTCCCTTTTGACTATTTCTCAATGCAATTTCAATGTTTCATCTTAAACCACCATAAGGGGAAAATGTATGTATATACATGTATAGTAACTCCCACTTGGCAATAATGCAGAAGTGAGTTTCATGAGTCAAAGCATTTGATTTATAGTAAAATATACAGTATGATTAATTTATGAATTACAGCAATGCACAATTTAGTCATTTGGAGACAAAGGGACACCAGGACACACTGCTTACATTTTGCTTCATAGATATATAGTAGTCCTGCATACTGTAATTAATGTGGTCAAGGAATTTACAATTCACGAAATGTAGGCATCTGTCTGTTACCTGTTTGCATTTTCGCCTACATTGTTTTGTATTTGTAGCACTTAATTTATACCTAAATTATAAAAATAAACTAAATGACTCTCTGTGATGCTCACCTCTAAAGCCTCAAAGTAGAACACAGCAAAAATTGACAAGGGTTGCCAGATTTGACATCTGCACATAGGGGTTAAGCATTCTCTAAAGTTGAGAGCTTTTTACCACATTCAGTCACATATTTGCCATATATTACCAAACATCCTGTCTTTAGGAGCTGAATATCTGGTGAGTCAGTAGAACCTGTGCTTCGGATAGGTCCTCAGGGCATTTACTGCCAAGGTTTGATTTATAAAACTCAAGAGAACTTCTGGGTCTACATGTGGCAATCTTCCAGCCAGCTATCTAGAGTTGACTTTTGCACCTCTCAAGTTAATTTAGGATATTATGTTAAGAACAAATGTTGATTGAATCCAGGTCATAGTGTTTCCGTTTACTCTTGAGGCTAAGCAAAGATAAGCATGCTGTGAAATTAAAGTGTGTACTTACTCTACTTGTTTCGTCCATTCAGGAGGATTGCTAAAAGTCATGAATACACAGTTGGTCAAAATTGTACACATTATGATCATGCTGAAGAGAGTGCAGAAAAAGTAAGTTAAGGAAAGTTCTGGATATCATCCATGAAAAAAATAAATACATATATATAATGTTGAGAAAAGTTGTAAAAGCTGTATTTTTACAAACTTAAATGCCTAATACAACTGAAGAAAAGGTACATGTAAGCATAGTATGGTCCTCCCATGCACAGTCTGGAGTTCAGGAGCATTTGAGGGCCTGAGCAAAGGCACTTTCACAGACCAGCCCAAGTAAAATAATAAAAAAATATACCATTTTCTCATGCATGTCCTGCTTCTGGTCCAACTCTCAGTATACATGCATATAGTGCCGTGAAAAAGTATTTCAGTCAGGAAGACTCACGTATTTAGATTACATATTGTAATGAATATGTAAGTTTTTAGGTTTGGCACTGAATGGATCTGCTTCAGATACAGTGCACGCACAACGATGCACAACCCTATCACACAGGGAGCAAAATACATCTCCCTACTAAACAGGAAGAATACCCGAAACCCCCCCTTAGTACCAGGAAACAGATCCAAACAACAGCTGGCAGCTGGGGTGGTGGAGGATGAGCAGCAATATTGCAGCAGCAAGCCAAGGATGCAGCGGTGAGCCAAGGATGCAGAAGCAGCGCAAGCGAAGGCAAGCCCAGGGAAAGTCTGACGGTTGATATAAGAAGGCACTCCATTAGTGATCAGTGCCTGTGACTGGATAGGCATTAAATGTGTTGTGTTTATGTGATTGGTTGATTACGGACGGCCATTGGTCAGCCAGACGTAGTAGAGTTCCCTGACCCAACTTGCTCTGCGCACTTCATGCACGACCTTTCCTCCCCTTCCTGATTTGTCTTTGATCTTCAGACAAAGGGAACCTGAATAAAACACATCTGGAAATGATTATTTCATTTACTTATTGAAAACTCCATACGAAACACCCATATCACCCCTGTGAAAAGGTAACTGCCCCATTCATCTTAATAGGTGGTTACACCAGCTTCAGCAGCAATAACTGCAATCAAACAATTCCAATAATTTGGTAGGTCTGGCTGTTGAGGAATCTTAACCCGTTCTTCTGCTTTATAAAGATGGTGGGTAGGTCTTCAAGCATGAACTTCCCTCCTCAGGTCCAGCCACAGCATTTTGTTTGGATCCGTGTCAGGATTTTGACTGGACCACTCCAAGGGCTGTATTTTCCAGAATCAACTTTGTGTGGTGCATTGCCACAGTCACTGGTGAGGTGATTGTTAAAAAGAGCCTCCCCCTTGCCACGTTCATGGTTTACAACCCTCGCCTCACCACAGATCAGACAATAAAAGGCATATTCTAACAATCCTTGATACCATTTCTTTGTGTCACGTTCCAATATAAGAACAAAAATATACAATTTTGAAATTGCATGAATGAACCTTTTTTTTTTTTACTTTTATTGCACATCTGGCTGACATATTTCCAGTTCAGCAATTAAGTTTGTTTTTAAAAAATAATTTCATGAAGGCATATTTATGGAACCAAATATCCTGCCTGGTTATGAAGCTAAGACTGTTTTCTGATCTACACTGAAGTTTATTTCGTAATCTGCCATTTTTGAGAAAATGATCTATTTACAGGGACTACCTTAGCGAATGTTGTCTTGAACTACTTACATCTTTTGTTTTTTCATGCTCTGACACAAATTTGTTCTTTCTCAAATATCTGACAGCTACAAGCCTCTTCTTTAATTTAAGTTTAAGTTTAAATTTAAGCAAAGTGGAAAGGATTACTATTATATTATATTCTATAACTAAGAATATATTTTATAACTAATTCTTATTTTACAAAAAAAAAAAAAAAAGATATGAAGTCGTTCGCAGCAGTGATGAACTGCTGCTCAAACTAAAGAAAAAAAATGTGCAACTAAATTAAATTCCTATGAATGATATGGCTTACTAAACTGAACTGAGCAATTTTCTCCTTGGTTATTTGTACTTTAACTTGATGTTGAGGCTACCTGTTGAAAAAAAAGTTGCTGTTTATCAATTTCTTTGATATTGAGCATAACCAAATAATATTATATTTGTGAGGAAGATATGCTAGGAGATAACTAATGCAGCTTGCATACATTACTGGCACAAATTGGAAACACTGTGCAGTTCAGTTCTCTTAACAGCAAGAATGTTCAATGATGTTGGTAGTACCGAGGAGGCTACATGGTATGTATAACGATCATTGCCTGTTTAAAACAAATGGTAATTTTGTCTTCACATGTACATTCATATTACATTTATTACACATAACATTTATCATGCCAAGACAGAAATTGTAGTCTATACATAATTTGTGTAGGTAGGACCTCCTGTAGCTATATTACTGTCATGTAATTAACATGAAAAGTTTGTTCAAGTTGCGTTATGCCATTCTACTTATTACAGACGGGTGTAAGAGAAAGAACGGAATACAGCAGCCCGGGGGATCACAGTCTACAACCGGAATAGCCACAAGAAATTAAAAACTAATTGGACCCATATCAATCAAATAATTCCATTTTGGTTCATTTCATCTGTCCATCGAACATTATCCCAAAGGTCTTGAGGATCATCCAGGTGCTTTTTTGCAATTGATGCATTGATGCTTCTCTTGGTTAGCTGTGGTTTCAACATTTCTACACTGATAAGAGTCATGAACACTGATATTGGCTGAGGGGCTAGAGAGGCTGCAGGTCTTTGGATGTTCTTCCGGGATCTTTTGTAGGTTCTTGGATGAGCTATCACTGCACCCTTAGAGGAATCTTGGCAGGCCTGCCACTCCAGAGAAAATTCAACACCGTTCCAATTGTTCTCCATTTGGAGATAATGTAGAGTCCTAGAGAAACAGCTTTGTCAACCTTTCCAGACTGATATATTTCTCATCTCTTCTGGGATTTCCTTTGATCATGACATGCCAAGCCTATGGATTTGTTTGAATTAAAGCAGTTCTGCAAAGAAAAGTGGGCTAAAATTGCTCCACAGCAATGTGAAGCCGTGATATCAAATTAGAGGAGGCATTTGATTCCAGTCATCGCTGCTAAAGGTAACAGAGCCAGTTATTAAGATGAAGGAGGCAATTACTTTTTCACAGGGATGATATGAGTGTTTGATAACGTGTTCCATGAAATAGATAGTCAGCTGTTTACTCAGGTTCCATTTGTAAAATATTACATTTTGTCTAAATATTAAATTTTGTCTGAAACCATTCAGTGTGACAAATACTGTATGCAATAATAGATGAAATCTGGAAGGGGGCATATACTTTTTTATGGCACTGTATGTCTGTATGTGGTAGAATAAGTGCATGCCATATTACATTTATAACAAAAGCTCAGTACATTTCTTCATTGGTTGGTCATTCAAGGGAGCATTTCCTGCTCCTCATAGTTTAAACATTTTTTAAAAAGTACAGTTGTCCAATGAACCACAGAACAAGTTTAACTGGATCTGAGAAGCACACAAATAAACACTTATTGTCAGGTTAAGGTATACATAAATCATTGGCGATCCGAGAGTTTTTAATTTGCTCTGGAAAATGGTCATTATTAAGCACTGGGTTGCAGTCCACTTGCACACGATGCCATAGAAAAGAAAGACGAAGTGCATAATCCAGCCATGATTTCCCTATATGTTGGTTTCTTGATGAATTGCATAGTGAACAAGTTCATATTTACTATGGAATCCTACCCAAAAAAAAAAAAACATACATGTATATCATATACAGAAGGCATCCCATACCAAAAATAACTATCAATAAAATAATTTACAAAATATACTACTGAGGCAAATATACGCACAGGGAGAATGTATTACGAATGTATGAGAAAGTATTGAATATTTGAGAATGTAAACATATTTTTTGGTATGGGATGCTGAATCACATAAAAAAACAATGAAACTAGTTATGGTTAAACACACATCTTATAAGTTTGGCAATTCAACTCAACATCAGCAAAGATTTGTTAAAGCTCCATTTGAAAGGATATGAATGTATCAAAATTTTAATAGCTATTCGTCTAAATAGATTAAAGGGGCTAATGATGTACATGGAGGGCGTGGCACTAAAACGGAAGATCGTCTTCCCTTTGTTTAGCACTATAAATGTCTGTGGAGAGAGAGAGAGAGAGAGAGAGAGAGAGAGAGAGAGAGAGAGAGAGAGAGAGAGAGAGAGAGAGAGAGAGAGAAAACAGTTAATCAGGAGAAACACAAGGTAAGGCACACAATCCAATGTCAAAGAGGAGTAATAAAAGAGATAGGATTGGGAGTTTGAGGGCTCATTCCAAGTTCTCCTCTTTTCTCTTTTTCTACTTCCAACTACACCCATTGGGAGAGTCTAGGAAAAGTGGCAAGAAAAATAAATGAAGACAGGGAAATCAAGAAAACGTGAATTAGGCAAATGGAATATCCTTGCTCAGTTACAGACGTGGCAGATGTGTTGCAGATGGGGAGAGGTGGATCCACAGGTCAGTCATTTATACATCAGGCTTTCAGAAAAATAGCACTGATGTTTTCTTGCTGAAAGGAAAGTTTGGGAGTTCCTAACTTTTGCTTCTAGCTCATAGAAGGAACATTTAACAGGTTGGAATGTCTTTAAAGATGGCGAGCCTTGATCTATTTCCAGGTCAGGAGCAAGTAAAAGATAAAAGAGGAGAAAAATAAGTGATTGGAATGAACCATACGTCTCTTTAGTTTCTTTTCTTCCTTTATGTTCTGTTTAAATGGCTGGAACCCCACGGGGATGGTTTGGATGGATATACGCCCACAGCAGTGATCAGCTCCAATCCGTTTGGTTAAACACACTTATGCATAGGGGAGGTGGGGTTTTTGAATGTGTACAGTTGGAAGGACACGGAATCGCTACAGGACGCCGTTGAATCTCTCACTTTCAGTTCACACTCTCTACCCTTTTTTTGAATTTTGGACATTTTGGAGAATCAGCTTTGTTTTATTTTCGTGGAAGAATATAATTAAATAAAACTTGAAGAGAGCAAGCACCCCCACCCCTGCACAGTAGAGTGAGGCAGTATTCTCCGGTAAGCCTGTCAGCCAGCTTCCTCTGTTTCTGAACAGGACAGGCCAGGTTAGAGCTAGACTGAGATTGCATACATACCCATCTAGTTTGTAACACTAGGTAAAGCACACAATCCACTGTTAAACCATATGAGGTAAAGAACACAATTTATATGCTGCGACAGCAGGGTAATGCATTTTAATCTACAATGTTCCTCCCAAATGGTGCAGAAAATGCTCAAAATGTTCTCAATCGGGGAACGAGAAAGCAGAGGGCAGCATTTTATGCAAGTGGGAGAGAAATGTAACACGCAGCAGCTACACTATGCAAGTGAGGCCAGTGGTATTCATAATGAACACAAAACCAGCAGAGCTTTCCTTTGCTAGCTTCTGCTCCAGTTCCAGGTCCTTAACTGCCTTCAGTACTACGGGACAGCCTGTAGCCTAGTGGCTAAAGCTGGGTATGCACTGTGTGATCTCTCCACCATTCTGCAGTCACAGACAAAATTTGCAATTCGCAGGAGAATTATTTCATCCTGAGCCAAAATTGGTCTCAGTGTTCTCTCTCACAGAATCTCTTAGCCTCTGAAAACTGACAGTGTCAGATATTCTGGGCCAAAATAGTGCAATGTGACAGCTGCTACAACCACAGACAATGGACTCTAATGAACAACCAATAGGAGCATCATAATACAATACATGACATACTGTAAATGATACACGTAGCACTCTAATTACAATAAACAGGAATTCATTCACTCACTATTTCAAGTGTCACCTTTGATACTAAAATATTACTTGCATGAGGATAAAGTAGCCTAGGCTAATTCACCCCATCCACTCTCCCCTTGTGGTTGAGTCATCAAAGTCTGAAATTATAGTTGCATTCATATTTCTATCATACAAAATTGCAACATAATAAAACCGCAAAACAGCAATGCCAAATTGTTAGACCCTCCGCAAGCGAGAATAGCGGTTTAGCTTCTTATCAGCCTCGTATTTGCAATGCAGGGCAATAAAACAGCAGGCACCCCCATGCCACACTTATGGCTTACAACCTTGACCCCATCACAGACTCAGATAATAGAAGGAATATTCTAACAATCCTTGGTACGTAAAAATAATGTTCCAATATACATGTAACATGCCTTAATATTTTGCATCAAAAATCTTTCTAATAGAAAAATGTGCTTTTCTTTTCATTCATTTGTCTGGACAAAAAGATATCCAGATGTTTTATATTTGAAGAGAATTGGAGACACTTGAGGACATCCGAGTGCATGGAAAAACTCATGTGGAATTTGAATGCCTATCTTTACCATATTTTGAACACAAGTTGACATCAAGTTTGTGCACAAATGTAAAGTAGTTCTGGGTTGGCCCTTGACTTAAAAGTGTAAGATATTCAGTGCTAAACTATAAAAACATGAGGTGTTTTGTAATTTCTTTGTATTATAGCGTAACTTTTGAGTACACTGTATGTACATGCTCTAACATAAATCAGTTTTGTCTGAAATTTCAGAATGGTCCAAGCCTCTTCTAAAGTCTTTAAACAAGTGTGTGCAGTAAATAGTTTTTGAGATATTGACACTTTTTTAGGACTATTACAAAATAGGTGGAAATTGCCCTTTAGAGGGGACAAAATGGAAAAGGTTAACAACCAACATTTGGCCATGTGTGTGAGCGCATGCGTATCTGAGTACATGAGTACTTCTGCAGGGGTTCTGAGGTACTCTCCTACTTCTGCAAGGACCCTGAATTACTCTCCTATTCTGCAGGGACTCTGATGTACTCTCCTACTTCTCTTCCGGCACCAGAGTCACTCCCCTCCTCAAAAAACCTACTCTCGATCCCTCTGCCCTGAACAACTACCGGCCTGTCTCTCTTCTTCCCTTTCTCGCTAAAACCCTGGAACGGGCGGTCTGCTCCCAACTGTCCACTTATCTTCTCCACAACAATATCCATGACCCCAACCAGTCTGGCTTCAAGAGTGGCCACTCCACTGAAACCGCCCTGCTCGCGGTCACTGAGGCACTCCACTCTGCTAAAGCAAAATCCCTCTCCTCTGTCCTCATCTTCCTCGACCTGTCAGCCGCCTTCGATACAGTCAACCATGAGATTCTGCTCTCATCGCTGTCTGGGATGGGTGTCACAGGTTCTGCACTCGCTTGGTTTTCCTCCTACCTCTCTGGTCGCTCCTACCAGGTGACTTGGAGGGGCGCACTCTCCGACCCTCAACCCCTACGAACTGGAGTCCCGCAGGGCTCGGTTCTTGGGCCTCTCCTCTTCTCGCTATACACCATGTCTCTTGGTTCTGTTATCTCTTCCCACGGCTTCTCTTATCACTCCTACGCTGATGACACCCAACTCTTCATTTCCTTCCCCCCCGACACCCAAATCACCACACAGATCTCTGCCTGCTTGGCTGATATCTCTGCGTGGATGACTTCCCATCACCTGAAGCTCAACCTTGCCAAAACTGAGCTTCTCTACATCCCTGCTAAGTCCTCTCCGTCAATCGACCTCTCACTGACTGTGGAGGACTTTGTAGTTTCCTCCTCCCGTACGGCAAAGAATCTCGGGGTGACTCTTGATAACTGCCTCTCCCTGACTCCACAAGTATCCTCCACTGCCAGAACCTGCAGGTTCTTTCTGTTTAATATACGCCGCATCCGTCATCTCCTGACGGAGAAAGCCACCCAGCTCCTAGTCCAGGCGCTCGTCATTTCCCGCCTGGATTACTGCAACTCCCTCCTAGCCGGTCTCCCAGCGTGCGCCATCAAGCCCCTCCAGCTGGTCCAGAATGCTGCAGCCCACTTGATCACCAGTCAGCCCAGGTCGGCTCATGTCACCCCGCTTCTCATTGGCCTTCACTGGCTTCCTATTGCCGCACGCATCCGATTCAAGGCCCTAGTGTTGGCATTTCAGGCTGCTAAGGGGACTGCCCCACATTACATACAATCCCTGATCACTCCCTACTCCCCAGCTAGACCACTCCGGTCTGCCAGCTCTGGTCGCCTTACAGTTCCCTCTCTACGGGCACCTGGCGGTCGAGCTGCACGTTCACGCCTGTTTTCCGTTCTGGTTCCTCAGTGGTGGAATGACTTGCCTACCGCTGTCAGGACAGCAGAATCCCTCCCCCTATTTTGACGCAGACTCAAAACACACCTCTTCAAACTCTACCTTAGTCCTCCCTCCTGATTTACCCCGCCCCCCCCTTCTGATACCCCTATCCCTGTCTAACCCCCCCCCCCCCAAAAAAAAAAAAAAAAAAAAATTGCACTTATGATGACGACTATATGTTTAGAACAGCAGTCCAGGTGTATTTTCCTAGTTCTGGATGTGATGCTTTGACTTGTGGTAGAACCTATGCACTTGTAAGTCGCTTTGGATTAAAAGCGTCTGCCAAATGACTAAAATGTAAATGTAAATGTAAAATGCAAGGACCCTGAATTACTCTCCTATTCTGCAGGGACTCTGAGGTACTCTCCTATTCTGCAGGGACTCTGATGTACTCTCCTCCTTCTGCAGGGACTCTGAGGTACTCTCCTACTTCTGCAGGGACTCTGAGGTACTCTCCTACTTCTGCAAGGACTCTGATGTACTCTCCTACTTCTGCAGGGACTCTGAGGTACTCTCCTCCTTCTGCAGGGACTCTGAGGTACTCTCCTACTTCTGCAAGGACTCTGATGTACTCTCCTATTCTGCAGGGCCTCTGATGTACTCTCCTACTTCTGCAAGGACCCTGAATTACTCTCCTACTTCTGCAAGGACTCTGATGTACTCTCCTATTCTGCAGGGACTCTGATGTACTCTCCTACTTCTGCAAGGAACCTGAATTACTCTCCTATTCTGCAGGGACTCTGATGTACTCTCCTACTTCTGCAAGGACCCTGAATTACTCTCCTATTCTGCAGGGACTCTGATGTACTCTCCTACTTCTGCAAGGACCCTGAATTACTCTCCTACTTCTGCAGGGACTCTGATGTACTCTCCTACTTCTGCAGGGACCCTGAGGTAGTCTCCTACTTCTGCAAGGACCCTGAATTACTCTCCTACTTCTGTAGGGATCTGCCTAATATTACCAAAAATTTACCCCCAAACAGAATTTTTTGCCTAAATTAAATTGGCAGTGCATTGAGGAAACATGTGCTCTCTGGAAGAGTTTAATATTGAAAGTGATTAATATTGTGAGATTAGTCCCTTCATAAATTTGTCAAAAATATTTTAAAGCTGGGTAAAACTTGTACCCCCATTTCAGATAGTATGTTCTGCACTGTGTTGTGCTAATAAGTAAGTAATAATATTGTGTTCAAGATGAGACAACACAAGGGACTGATGATGAATACCTGCAATCCTACTGCCCAATCAAACATGCTGACAATGGAAATAAATAATTATTCAAAGCATGCATGAGACTGGGTGTGCATGAAACCAACAAAATATGAGAATATATGGTGCAAGAAGAACCGCCCGCATCTTAACAATGACATCACAGGATAGCAATGCTCCATGACAGTGTGATGATGTTTGAACCATAGAAAAAAAAAATGTTCGCAGAGAAATCCCTTATTTGGGGGAAATTAAGTCATAAAATAATGCAATATGACTTGAAATTGTTATAAAACACAGGTCAAATTTCATTGGATGCACAAATCTATGCAAACATACCATGTGAAATGAACATAAATGTGCTTTTCTAATTTCAGAAAATCCCTGTGTATTATATAAGGTTGGCAAAAGCAGCCCTACTGGATAATCTCAGGCCGCATTTGTAGGAGGACTTTGGATCTCATTTGTAGGACAGCTTGGGTTGCATTGCTTAGCTGAGAGAGATCCATTTTCCTTGGGTTGCAGAAAATGTTGTGGGCTGGCCACCCCCCCCTCCCCCCCTCCCCCCTCCTGTCCTGAGAGGGAGGATGCTGTGTCATCAGAGATTGCTCCTCACTGCTCCTCAGACAGTGCATTTAAACATGGCTCCTCTCCGAAAACATGGCTACTCTCCAACATATTATGCTGCAAAGCCGGAAAAATGCTAATAAAAAACCTAACCAAGAGAGAAGCCACTTCACACATGTGCGCAACCTCCTCCTGTACCCCAACCCCAAAACATGCTCCGAGTCTGTGTGCTTGACATCCTCCTATACCCCATCCCCAAAACATGCTCGGGGTCTGTTATTATGACTAGTGTTTCGCTCTTGTTTCTAGTTGAAATCAAATAAATGTTATCTGTATTGTGCTTTTTACAAAACACTCTGACAAAGACACTTTCTACAGTAGCACAATAGAAAATGCCAAGCCTGAACCCCCAAAGAGCAAGCACAGGTAAAAAACCATGGAGAGAAAAACAACTAAACAGCAATGAGAAAAAACCTTGGGAGGAACCCATCTAAAGAGGGGGAGTCCATCCTCCACTGGCTGGCCTGGGGTAAAGTAAAGATAGAGTTGATGGAATGAGATAAAATAAGAAAAAGCAAATAAAAAGGGTTGAGTGAGGGTTAAAACAGTTGTTGTCACAAATCTTTGCGTAGACAATAGGGGCTGAGTATGAGAACTAACATACTTTCCCATAACTTCCTGTGGAAATAACGTACTTTCCCATAACATTCTGTGGAATTAACATACCTTCCAACAACATATTGTGGAATTAATATACATTCCCATAACTTCCTGTGGAATTAATATACATTGGGCTTGAGAATTATTGCCACCCTTGATAAAAATTGAGAAAGAATGCTGCATATAAAAAACAACATGGATTATGTAATATATAAATATAATATGTTACATTTTAAAGTGTATAGGGAAACTATATACTATTTTTCAATAGATGTACTCTTTATGTTTCAATGTTTTTATTTAGTAATCTAATTTGTTCTGATAATCACAGATGCCCAATTCTTTTGCACCCCTAAAAATTATTCTAAATAAAATCAAACATAGTGAAATTGACAATACTATTGTAATTAATGTCGTTAATCTCAGTCCAAAAAAACAATACTGTGTCATTCCATTACTTCCTGTTTCAATGGAAGTGAGGTATAAAAATGAGGTAACAAACATAAACAATCGCTTTGTCAACCATCAGCATGGGAAAATCCAAAGAACTGTCAATTCAGAAGACACAGATGGAAATTGACCATCAAGTCATGTAATGAGTACAAAAAGTACATAAAAATATCACTTAGCAATGTAAGCGCAATAATAAAAACATATAAAACATATGGAATGGTTGCAAACTTGCCAGGAGGAGGACATAATTGCATATTATCCCCACGGACAGAAGTAAGATTGTGAGGAACCCATGTAACCCAAGGATTGCAGTCAACACTTGCAGAAGGCTGTGTCTTGGGGTCACCAAGTCAAAAAAAAAATCATAAAATGGCACCTCCATATCAACAAACTCTTACTGAGCACAATAATCAAAACCAAGCATCTTGAGTTGCCAAACCTCATTGGAATTATACCTGGAAGGGAGTGCTATGGTCAGATCAGACCAAAATGTAACATTTTGGTTATATTTATCATGAACATGTTTGGCAAAATGGAATGCATACAAGGAGAAGCACCTCACACCTAGTGTCAAATATAGCAGTGGGTCATTCATGTTTTGGATATGTTTTGCTACCAGTTGTCCGGGGGCACTATTTAAGATCAATGGTACAATGAACAACAAAGTACCAGGAAATGACAGCTGATGTACCTTGGTCATAGGTAGATTGTCCAGCAGGACAATGACTCCAAAGATACATCAAAATCCACACAAAAATGTTTAAGAAAAAACAACAACCATGTTCCCCAATGGCCATTTCAGTCTCCAGTCTCCAGACCCATGGAAAACCTGCGGTCTGAACTGAAGAAGGGGGTATCCTAAGGATATCAATGATTCTGAAATTATAGGAAAAGACTGTGTACAAAGTATTAAATCAGGGTTTTTTTTTTTTTTTAATGTAAGACTTTGTTTGATTCCATTGAATAAGTAATAAAGCACACTGCTTTACAGATGTTGGAAAATAAAATGTATGTCAATAACTATATCCCATAACTTGCTGCAGAACTAAAATAATTTCCTGTGGAACTACAGTAACATACTTTCCCCTTACTTCCTGTGGATGTAACACAATTTCCCATTGCTTCTTGTGGAAATAACAAACTTTCCAAGAACATAATTTGGAATTAACATACTTTCCCATAACTACCTGCAGAATGAACATACTTTACCATAACAACCTGTGAAAATAACACACATCCAAGAACATCCTCTGGAATTAACATGCTTTCCCAAAATGTCCTGTGGAAGGAACATTCTTTCCCATAACTTCCTCCTTCCTCTGGAATTAACATACTTCCCATGAGTTTCTGTGGAAATTACATATTTTCCCATGAAGTAATATGGAATGAACATACTTTGCCATAATTTCCTATGGAATTAAATACTGTGTAATTACCATACGTTGCCATAACTTCTTGTGGAATTAACATACTTTCCCATAACTTCCCGAGGAATTAAGTTACTTTGCCATAACTTCCTGTGGAATTAACCTAATTTCCCCAAACTTCCTGCGGAATTAACCTACTTTCCCAGAACTTCCTGTGGATGTAACATACTTTCCCTTTACTTCTTGCGGAATGAATATACTTTCCCAAAACATCCTGTGGAATTAAAATACTTTTCAACAATATACTGTGTAATTAGCAAACATTGCCATAAGTTCTTGTGAAATTAATACTTTTCCAAAATGTCCTGTGTAATTGGCGTACTTTCCCATAACTTCCTGTACAATTAACATACTTTGCAATAATGTCTCGTGGAAAAGATACACTTTCCTATAACTTCCTGTGGAATTACTATTTTCCCATAACTTCCTGTGGAATTCATTTTCCAATCATTTCCTGTGAAAACAACACCCGTCCAACTTCCTGGGGGAGTAACATACTTTCCCATAACTGAACCTATTTTTCCATAACCTCCTGTGGAAGAAACATTCTTCTTGGCGAAGTGACATACATTCCCATAATGTCATGTTAAACTAACATACTTCCTCTGGAATTAAAAAATATCCCCAAAAGTTACGGTGGAACTAACATACTTTTCCATAACTTCATGTGGAACTAATTTACTTTTCCATAACATCCTGTGTAATTAACATACTTTCCCTTAACTTCCTATGGAATTAAGATCACTTTCCCGTAACTTCCTGTGGAAATAATATACTTTCCCATAACTTGCTGTGGAATTGCCATTTTCCCATAGCTTCCTGTGGAATTGACATATTTTCCAATAATTTCCTGTGAAAAAAAACATACTTCCAACTTCCCCGAGCATACGTTCCCATAACTTCCATTGGAATTAATATACTTTCCCAACACTTCCTGGGGGAGTAACCTACTTTCCCATAACTTCCTGTGGAAATAACATACTTCCCCATAACTTATTATGGAATGAAAATACTTTCCCATAACATCCTGTGTAATTAACATACTTCCCCTTAACTTCCTATGGAACTAAGATCACTTCCCGTAACTTCCCGTGGAATTAACATATTTCTCCAAAACTTCCGGTGGAAATTACATACTTTCCCATATCTTCCTGTGGAAATTACATACTTTCCCATAATGTCCTTTGTAATTAACATACTTTCCTATAACTTCCTGTTTAAATAATATACTTTCACATAACATCCTGTGGAAGTAAGATACTTTCCTATAACGTACTATGTAACTAACATACTTTTCCATGGCTGCTTGTGGAATTAACATACTTTCCCATAATGTCCTGTGGAACTAACGTACTTTCCCATAACATCCTGTGGAAGTAAGATAAGCTTTCCATAACATCCTGTGGAAGTAAGATACCTTTTCATAACATCCTGTGGAATAACACTTTCCTATAACTTCCTGTGGAAGAGAGCCAAAGCAAATGTTTAGCTGTCTATTCTCCAGTAAAGAACTGCACTCTGAACTGAACTCTGGGTGGTGATCAGGTTCATTACAGCCCACCGTAAAGAACTGTGAAAAACTAAAAGGTTTTCTGAACTGACTGATAAAAAGTCTCAAATGCAAATATGGAACTTTGAACTCACAGCACAAATTGTAGCCTGACTTGGGGGGGGGGGGGGGTGTTGGTGCGTACATTAGTTTGCATGAAATGTCTTAAGGCTACAGCTCATTTATGCAATTAGCGAATAGGACTGACTACTATTCACATTATGCATATGAGGCAGATTTTAAATGGCGCAATTTAGCTTTACTGGATGTGGGGGTTCATGTATCTTCTGTTGCCACGTAAGTGCATATCCGGCACTACAGACAGTGCAGGACAAAATGCTTACTGTGATATTCTAGCTGTGGCGAACATTGTCATTTGAATTAATCCAGATGCAAGAGAGTGTAATGTTGTCTATTGCTGGATGGAATGGGAACGTTGTGTGGGAGGTTCTAGGTCATCTTTATTTCCCCCAGAAGAGTAATTATTTCTATGGCTGGGTGTTTGCACAGAAGTTGCAGGTGCTACTGATTCCATAATTTTTTGTCTTTTTTTTGCAGCACTGTGCTTTTCCTCATTTTAGTGCTTTCCATGATTTTTCAGCCGTTTTGTATGGTAACTATAATGCAGCCCTCAGACAGTTGTTCCAGTCAAACATTTGACAGCCCCTGATGCTGCTCATTCTTTTTCCTGTAGTTATAGTAACAATATGAGAGACAACAGGCAGGTAAATAAAATATATAGACTGGGTAGACTCTAATCAGTTCGTCAGGGTAGATAATGGCTCTGAGTGTGGATGCTATGGAGTACCACAAGGGTGTGTACTGGGTCCGTTGCTCTTCGTGTAAGCTATGGAGTACCACAAGGGTGTGTACTGGGTCTGTTGCTCTTTGAGTAAGCTATGAAGTATCACAAGGCTGTGTACTGGGTCCTTGGTTATCTATGTCTAAGCTATGGTATAAGTATCACATGCTCAGGAGGTAAGAGTGGTCGTCTGGCAGTTGGAAGGTTGCTGGTTCAAAACCCCGCCCTGGGTGTGTCAAAATGTCCAAAGCAAGACACCCAGCAAACGAGAGGCCTGTCTAGAACAAGAGACCTAAAGCAATGGAATGTCTCCTTTTATTGGATTATTATTGGGAGTAGAAAAACCAACATAGAAAAACTTAACAGCAACATCTCTCCATAGACCTTGTGATGCATGGTTTCATCAAAAACTACTTTCTACCAGTATGCCGGCTGTGTATATTGGTGCAAAGTCTCAACCAAAGCACACCTGTATTCTGGGGAGCAGTGCCAAAATTGTTTTAAAACCTTGCTTCAACATCTTCAAATCTCAGTGAAACTATCCGGATGGATGGATAGCACTCTGGTTAAATGGAAATATACAGTAGCTCTATTTTATTTTTGGGTGAGCAGCTAACTGGATACTGCCCTTGCAAGACACTTGCAAAACTTGCAAACTTCCTATCTTTTTTCTCACCCCAATTTTAGGTGTTGCATTTCCCTTCCCACAGGGGAATTTATATTCCTTCCTGGCTGGTTTTCTGTGGGTTCAGGCTTGACCCAACTCAATTTCACCATTTCTGGTTTTCCGTAAAGCACCGTTGTCTCTGTCAAATTCATTCTGAATACAGGAATACCTGAATACCTTCTCTGCTCATGGTCCTAACTCAGAGTGAATGCTACAACTGCAGTTAAGGGCCATCTTAATTCAGTGTGTAACCCAACAAATCACAATGACTCATTAACAGATTATAATCTGTGGTTTAAAATCTGTTAATGAGTCTAACTACATGGCATTAGTCATTATTACATACATGACTAATGACCTCATAGGCCAACCTACAACAGACAGCTCACAACCTTCCAAAGCACTGCACATGCACACTCACACTGGTTTTCCTGCCCTCCCCCCCAGTCCTGTGTGTGCCGCTACTTCTGTGGAGGCTTGAAGGCCGTTCCTGTTCCTCCAATCACAGTCCTCACGGAAATGCTGCTTTTCCACCCTCCCTTTACCTAGGAGTCAGGGCACTCAGCAGCTCTAACTGTTCAGTTAATTACCGGGGAGGAAAGAGCACCAGGGCTGGATTTGGAACGGAGGGCCAGATTTGAGGAGCCCTGTTCTAAGACATGGCAGTTCCTTCTGATTTGCAGCGAAAACATAAACATACACACAGTTGGTCACAACACTATATACAACATGGTCCAAGGGGAGAAGGGTAGGGGGGTATGTAGGTTAAAAGTAGGGCTTTTCAGGGGCTATAGACCAGAGAGCCCCCCCCCCCCTCCAATTCCCCTCCCCCCCAGAGAGGGTTCTGCTGCTCCCATCCTTGCTGGTAAAAGGAGGAATGGGCTTTTGTACAAGCGATGTTGGCATAGCTGAACTGTGCGGGGGGCAGGGCTGAAAGTTGTAAAAGTGGTGAGCTATATTTTTGCCCTCAAGCTCCCAGGGGGCAGACGGTTGTCACAAAAGGGTCATTTTTTAAAAGATGGCAGCCTCGTGTCCCGAAAGGGTATGAACGGTAGGGGGTGGGGCTGGTCAGTGTGGGGGCGGGGCTCTGCGGGGTAGAGGAAGGAGAAAGGGAGAGGTAGAGGGAGGGGCAGAGGGATGGGTAGAGGGAGGGGCAGGGGGAGGGGTAGAGAGAGGGGCAGAGGGAGGGGTAGGGGGAGGGATAGAGGGAGGGGCAGGGGGATGGGCAGGGGAGGGGCAGGGGGAGGGGTAGAAGGAGGGGTAGAAGGAGGGGCAGAGGGAGGGGCAGGTGGAGGGGCATCACTCACTTTCTGGTTTAGATAGTAAGGGTCCATGTCCTCCAGGGGCACTGCCACCAGGCCGGGGGGAATGTCCCCGTAGATGAAGGGCAGGCTGCGGCCCGCCTCCAGGTCGGAGTTGGGCTTGGGCTTGTTCTCTTCATCGTCGTCCCGGTGACTGCTGTCCGATTTGGGTTTCTGCGGCTTCTTCTTCTCCTCGGCGAGGCGCTTCTCGATGTTGGCCAACGATTCCGGGGTGAACTTCTTGAAGCTGTCAGGTCCTGGCGGTGCAATAAGGGGAGCAGCCATGTTTTCATCCTGCAGCAGCTAATCCTTTAGTGAAGTGCCATCCAGGACAGCCCAGCTCTGGGGAGGGAGGGGGAGACAGGCGGGTCAGACATTGCTTAAACAGTACACTGACTCTGGTAGGTGTGTCTATCTCATTTGCATAAATTATTCTCTAACCAATCATGTGCTAGGAGTGTTCCATGTGGTATTGATCATTATCAGCTGGCTATCTTACTGCCCAAGTTTGATCATGAGCTGTTAAAAAGTAAACCGACAGATTTGTGGGTGGCAAAAATATTCCCATTTGATGTCTTGATTGACATTTATATTTTGTAGAGGTATCCCCAAAGAGGTTCTCTGACATCACGATAAGGAATGCATGAAATGGAATGTTGAAACCATGATTTTTTTTTTACTCCCAATGATAGAAATGTTGAAAAAATGGCATGGATTAAAATGTTTCATTATAAAGTTGACATGAAAATGTTCACAGCATTTAAAAAATTAAACCTGATCTGGAGCGCAATTAAGAGCTGAATCATAATGTCCCATGACAGAACCTGTTTATGGAATTGGAATATATAACACGATAATATTGATAAATTATAAAAGAGTAGGCATCATTTGCTCTGCGGCATATGCTTGCTACTTATTACTTCAACTGAATTGATTACATGGGCAATTCCAGCATTATGGATGTGACATTTGGCCCCAAACGACAAACAAAATACCTAACATGAGACATTTTTTCATTAATATTATCATAGCACCCATTAGGCTGAGGGGAAGGGCCAAGAAAAAGAAAAGAAAATATTGTTCAGCCAGAAAAAATTACAAATACACTTTACTCTGAATTTTATGTGCAGAAAGTCTGATATCCAAATAATGTAGGAGGCTTGGTTGAACATGAAAATAGTCATTTTGAAAATATTTACATCTTCATCTTGATTTTGATCAGGAGATACCAGCGTTGTGACGCCATTGCGTTTGAATGTGAATGTCATCTGCACATTGTTTGATGATTTTATCGTAACAAATTTTTTGTCATCTGAAATGGTGTTTGACATTGAGAAAATCATCTGAAATGGTTTTGAAAGTTTTAAATATGGCCACCAAACAGCATTGATTTCAATGTTAATGGGACTAATAAATCAATTTTTAAGCATTTTCCTGTTGTTCACCTACATTTTATAAGATGTCAAAATTGCCACAATCGACTGTTTTGGACATAATTGGGTAAGTAAGTTTGTTTATTTTTTCATGCTCAGGTTGACAGTACTGTGGAACTGCCCCCTCCATGATGACGTGATCAAAATGGATTCTGTTTAATTGCATAACAATGGCATTTATGACAAACATGGACATTCTGTTTAACTGCTTAACAATGGCATTTATGACAAACATGGACATTCTGTTTAACTGCATAACAATGGCATTTATGACAAACATGGACATTCTGTTTAACTGCATAACAATGACATTTATGACAAACATGGACATTCAGATATATAGAGTGGCATGCAAAAATTTGGGCACGCCTGGTTTAATGTCTGTTACAATTAATCTGTATGTGATCGAAAGCAAACCCAAACTCCAAATGATACAGAAAAAAAAGCTTAAAGCAAGCTTTTTAGTTTAATTTTTTACTCTTAATAAATTATTTTTTTTAAAGGAAAAGGGCCCTGTGCAAAAGTTTGGATTATTCTTTGTTACTTTTTCAAAAGAAGATTACTTGGGCCCTGGCCCAGGTGATTTACTCGTTAGCACTTCAGTGAGTCAGGGGAGTATAATTCCAGGACTTTTAATTCTGGAGTAACTCCATGCCTTCTAAAGTATCCAACTGCAGTGGCTGTTCTGTCTGGTGTTAAAAACCATGGGTTCCTCTAAACAGTTGTCCAAGGATTTCAGGTGAAGATGGTTCATTTTCACCAAGAAAGAAAAGGCTACAAAAACTCTCTCAATGTTACAAACTACCTACGTCCACTCTCAGAAACATTATTAGATTATTAGAGTACTATTTAGAGGTCAGGTTCGCTCCTTGACCATATTCTGCACAGTCCCGTATGTACAACCGATGACATCACACCACTGCAATCACCAGAGCAGCTTAATGTTCACAGACCCCCATCAGTGTCATTCCTAACACAGCTGATATTAATTAGACCTGATTTCCTTCCTTGAGGATAAAGTCCTGCGCATATTGTACAGGATTCCCATGTTGGTTTTCATTTGGGAATGAAAAAAGACCGTAACGGAAAGGACATTCTCCCATTCTCGCTTCCACAGCGCTCATCTGGATGCCTGTGGAAAGTTCCAGCTCCACCAGGAAAGAGATTCAGTGAGCAGACATGCCGGAGCCAGAACAGAATGCACACACACACACACCAACACACACACACACACACACAGACGCACAGAACACACACACAGACGCACAGAACACACACACACACACACAGACGCACAGAACACACACACACACAGAGACGCACAGAACACACACGCACACACAGACGCACAGAACACACACACAAACTCACACACACACACACACACACAGACGCACAGAACACACACACACACACACCAACACAAACGCACACACACACACACAGACACACACACACACACACACACACAGACACACACACACACAGATGCACAGAACACACACACACACCAACACAAACGCACACACACACACACACACACAGACGCACAGGACACACACACACACACACACACCAACACAAAAGCACACACACACAGAACACACACACACCAACACAAAAGCACACACACACACACACACACACACACACACATAGAAAAGCCCCATACACACACAAACATAAAAGCACACACAAATGGACATACAGAGACACACACACACACACACACATAGAAAAGCCCCATAAACACACCAACACAAAAGCACACACAGGGACCCACAGAGACACACACACAGGAAAGGCCCATACACACATCAACAGAAAAGCACACGCATATGGATACACAGAGACATACACACACAGAAAAACCCCATACACAGAACAACACAAAAGCACACACAGATACACAGGTACACACATGGACCAACAAAAACGCCCCATACAGACACCAACAAAAAAGCACACACACATGGACACAGAGAAAAGCCTCATATGCACACCAACATGAAAACATACACACATCCACAGTAAAGCCCAATTCACACACCAACACAGAAGCACACACGCACGCCCCAACACAAATTCACACGGACACAGAAAAGCCCCAACTCAGT